>NC_137471.1:84920968-85132629 GCF_964235325.1 Thermobia domestica | reverse complement strand
TGATCATCGTTATAACTATGTATATCAATTGAAAAATCATTCTGAACGTTTGATGAAACAAGCAAAACAATTGTGTGTCAATGCTAAAGTTGACATTGAAATCCATGATGGATGTACTATTGATGATGTAAAAAAGTTTCAAAATAAGCTAGCGCCTCATTATCAAATTGTTGTTTACGAAAAGAACGGATTAACTCGAAACTATAATGTAATTTATCCTGGAATACATGCATCAAAGAAAATTTTGATTTTGTACAGTGAAGGACACTACGAATTAATTACCAACATTACAACACTATTAAACAAACGGAAATATTGTCAGTATTGTTTGAAAGGTTATCATCATACACAAAATCATAAGTGTAACTTCAAATGTCCAATGTGCGAAAAGTATCATAATGTTTCTAATAATGATAATAATATTAAAGTTGAATGCCTTGATTGCCATAGACTGTTTTCTTCAGAAGAATGTTTTGCTAATCATAAAGCAATAAATGTTTCCGGAAAAAGTATATGCAAAACAAAGAAAATTTGTGTCCATTGTGGTACTATAATTGACATGCGTTCACGCAAGTCTGAACATGATTGTGGTGAACGTTATTGTAAAACATGTTACACATATGTAAGCGATGACCATATTTGTTTTGTTCAAACGGCTATGATGCAACATATAGATACCTTTTTGTACATTATATTTGATGTAGAAACAATGTTGCTTCCTAAAAATGAACAAGGAGAACAAGAACATCATGTAAATTTTGTAAATTGTATTCATGCTTGTTACAAGTGTAAGGACATGAAGCTTGATGATACATGCTTTGTATGCGGCGATAAAAATGGATTCCGTTCGTTTGATTTTCACAACATTGAAGAATTTGTTAATCATGTATTAATAACTCGACCAATGTTTAAAAAAATCGTTGTGCTTTCCCATAATGGCAGTAATTATGATATGCAATTCTGTGCTAAAACTTTGATCATAAACCATCATTTTACACCGGAAGTAATAATGTCAGGGCAAAAAATTATTGAAATGCGTTTAGGACAAAAAATTTACTTCCGTGACACATATTTGTATATGGGAGTTAAATTATCTAAATTACCTAAGACGTTAGGTCTTTCTGCAAATTTACGAAAGGGAGATTTCCCATACTTGTTTAATACATTAGAGAACCAAAATTACATAGGTAAAATTCCTGATCTAAAATATTTTGATCCTGATTCAAGGAGCACTGAAGATCGAGAGCAACTTATCATATGGCACAAAGAACGTGTTGCAAGTAATGAGGAATATAATCTCCAAAAGGAAATGATTGAATATTGTCGGAATGATGTTAAAATTTTAGCAGAGGCTGTCATTAAATTTTCAAACTTAATTGAAGACAAAACAAATGGTATCCAATGTTTTATCGTCTCGTCAACTATTGCTAGTTTGGCAATACTAACATATCGTACCTTATATTTACCTAAAGAAATTATTCCAATTATTCCACCTTATGGGTTTGACCATCGTGATCGTCAAAGTCTGAAGGCAATGTACTGGCTGCGATACTTAGAACGTACTACTGGTAATAAAATTCTTCATTCTGGAAATGGTTTGGAAAAACGATTTGGGAGGTATAAGGTTGATGGATTTGAAACTAAAACAAATACAGTTTACGAATTTCATGGATGTTACTATCACGGGTGTTTAAACTGTTATCCTACACTACGACACGTGTCCCTAGATTCTACCTCTAAACAAGGTACATCATTACAAGATCGGTATGAAAACACCACCACAAAAATAGCATTTCTTAAAAAATTAAATCTTAATGTCATTGAAATGTGGGAATGTGAATGGGACCTCATGGTAAAAAATGATAAAAAATTACAACAGTTTATTCAAACACAGTGTCATGATCTTGTTGATCATCTGGTACCTAAAGATAGTTTTCATGGTGGGCGTACAGAATGTTTTAATGCCTTGTACGAATGTACCAGCAAAGAGTTTGTGTCATATTATGATGTTACCAGTCTTTACCCCTGGGTAATGGCACGTAAGCCATTGCCTATAGGAAAACCTATAATATACAAGGGGCCTGACTTTCCTCAAGTGCAAAGTATTCATGGATTAGTGAAATGTAGTATCTTGCCTCCCAAAGACTTATATTTTCCAATTTTACCATATACATGTAATGATCGCCTTTTGTTTGGGTTATGTCGTACGTGTATGGAACAAAGTGACAACAACTGTATGCATAATGATGCCGAGCGTGTCCTTACTGGTACATACTGTACTCCTGAACTTCATGTGGCTTTAGATCTCGGATACAAAATTCTACAAATTATCGAAATTTGGGAATTCAAATTATCTGGATCAGAAAATAATTTGTTTAAAAATTATGTCAATTCCTTCTTAAAAATGAAACAGGAGTCTTCAGGGTTTCCTAGCTGGTGCAAAACTAAACAAGATCAAGAAAAATATATTGCAGACTATTATGAACATGAATGCATTCAGTTAACGGAAAATAACATTCAATCAAATCCTGGTCTAAGATATATTTCCAAAATATTTCTCAATTCCTTGTATGGCAAATGGGGACAAAGAACAGATTTATCTCAATCTGTAATTGTAGATACTCCAGAAAAATTTTTAAGTTATCTATGGGCACCCCAATATGAGGTACAAACTGTATTGCCTATTGGAGAGCGACATCTCATTGTATCATATAAAAACATTGAGAACAAAAACAAGCCATGGAAATTTTCCAATGTTGTCCTTGCAGCCTTCATTACCTCTTGGGCACGTCTAAAACTTTATGAGTTACTAACAGTTATAGATCCTGAGCGTGTATTGTACTGCGACACTGATAGTATTATGTTTGTGCAGCAACGTAATGAAAAGCCTCCACTTTCTTTGGGTTCCTATTTAGGTGAGTTAACTAATGAAGTTCCTGATGGGTGGGAAATTGATGCCTTTATAGGCTTAGGGCCAAAAAATTATGCCTATAGAATGAAAGAAGTTCAAACAGGGAAAGTAGATTATGTATTTAAAATTAGAGGAATTACTTTAAATCATCGTACACGACAAGAAATTAACTTTGATCATTTTTATCAACTAGTTCGAGATAAAGCTGACAAAAAACAGTTACACAATCCAGGAAGAATTGTTCGTAAGCCTGGGTTTGTCATCGTATCCAAGTCTGAAACTAAAACACATCAGAAAGTTCAAAATAAAAGACGACGATTAAATCATAACAGTATTACTGACTATAGAACATTGCCATATGGTTATCAAAGTATTAAGTGCGTGAAATGAATGGTATTCTGTATATATGTAAATAGTAAACTGTCTAAAGGTATCATGATGTCCATAAGTTTTCCTATCTGTTGGTGCTTGTACGTATATATCATGTAAATATGCCAATAAGTTATTAAAAATATTCTAAGTATAGTAAATATCTTATTTAAATATATTTATATATGTATATCAATATGCCAATATTGCAAAATAGAATATTGTAGAGTATATAAATACAATAAAGCGTTACAATTTACAATAATATGATTTATTTCTCCAAACAAATATTGATATCATACGAAGTATCTGTATTCTATATAAGATAAAGGAAGAATACCTATGCTTCATATAAGGTTATTTATCATATTTTATGCTCCTACAATAAATGACTCTAAGTTGAAAACCATAATGTTGGCATAATGTCTTCTATAAGGTGAACAAACATCTTAGAAGTAAGTAAAGGATTAGAATACTGTAGTAAAAAGATATCTATATGTAAATGGGTTATAGCACAGTGATATCCTTTGTGCTTCAAATACCACTAGAACATCTGTGGTATGCTCACATTATAAGGTAACATGATGTGTTCAGCCTCACAGTTTGAGTAACAAACGAACCATTCAATATTACAAGAGGACATATACGTAAAAAAATCACAATATATACATTCTAACATTGTATTCAAGGTAATCTATATACATAAGGAATCAATTCATGTGTTTGCAATCATCTAGCATATCACCACAACAACATATACAGCTCTACAATACAATAAAATAAGGCTACAATCCAATATTAATACAATAGAAACACTTCAGGTGTTTGCATCCCCCATAGTATAGCCCCTAAAGCTACGCAACCAACAACACATGCTTAAAACACTTACATGCAAACGAAAAATAATATGTCTACAATATGATACATATATTCCTGTCCCGATATCAAAACTAATATACATACATACATACATACATCTACCCACTTACAAACTATTCATATATACATGCAATTTCTTATTCGTCTAAGCTTCGTACCCCATTAGACCCATACAGTATCCAAAACATGATATTCTATGCTAAAATCCTATATCAGCAACACATACATCTACCCACTTACAAACTAATCACAAATACATGCAATTTCTTATTCGTCTAAGCTTCGTACCCCATTAGACCCATACAGTATCCAAAACATGATATTCTATGCTAAAATCACATATCACCTACACATAGATGTACCCTACTTACAAACTAATCACAAATACATGCAATTTGTCATTCGTCTAAGCTTCGTACTCCATTAGACCCATACAGTATCCAAAACATGATATTCTATGCTAAAATCACATATCACCTACACATAGATGTACCCTACTTACAAACTAATCACAAATACATGCAATTTGTCATTCGTCTAAGCTTCGTACTCCATTAGACCCATGCAGTATCCAAAAGATGATATTCTATGCTAAAATCCTATATCAGCAACACATACATCTACCCACTTACAAACTATTCATATATACATGCAATTTCTTATTCGTCTAAGCTTCGTACCCCATTAGACCCATACAGTATCCAAAACATGATATTCTATGCTAAAATCACATATCACCTACACATAGATGTACCCTACTTACAAACTAATCACAAATACATGCAATTTGTCATTCGTCTAAGCTTCGTACTCCATTAGACCCATGCAGTATCCAAAAGATGATATTCTATGTTAAAATCACATATCAGCTACTGAAAATACAATATCATTACATAAAATATGTTTCTTTGAGTTGCGCGCATTTCCTTCCACATTATCTCATACATTTACGTACAATACGCAGTGCTGTATATTACATATATCCGCAAAATGCCTCTAAATATACGAAAAACAGTAAAATCCATTCTTTGTAATCCTTTTCTTTAGCATCTCATTAATATTCATTATCATCTCCTTAATATTCATAAATAATTAATTCATTACTCTAGTTTTTAAAAGGATAAAATCATTTATGCAAAAATACCTACAAAAAATCTTCCTTCAAAACTTCTTCCAAAAGCACAAAAGGGAAAGTTGTCTTGCGTACACATTCATTCACTCTTTTTTTTTCCTCTTTGAAACTCAGGTAGGCACGCTCACTCTTTCTCTTCCCCCCTCTACGTTTGTGGCAAGGTCTTAACAAAATGCGTAAAAAGTCAAACACCCGTTTAAAGTGATCCTTTGCTCAAAATAACAACAGAGTTCCTTCATGCAATCCTACGTGCGGTTTCCTCAATATGGGGCAATACATTAACTTTTAAAAAGTGACACGTACCTATCTCATTCTTAAATTCTCTGTCGTTAGAATAATGATTCTTATTTCTTTCTTTTTTCACATATTTTTGAGTTTCCATGCCGTGGAAATTACAGGCCCCCCATTAAGCAATGTCCAGAGAACAGCACAGTTCCCCACCTCCAAAAAAAAAAAACCTGGAACACACACACATACAAGCAGGTGTCTATGTTACGTTCGTTACTCCGTCAAAGCGCTCTCTCACTCTCCCCGCCTTACATCTTAGACAGTCAATATCTTTTACCAATTGTTCTTTATCCAAAGTTTCCCATGTTTTTCTAAAAGTCATTTCAGATCTCTCTCTCACCTCCTAGGGTTCAAGTATTGTGCAACATCCATATCTCACATTAAATTGACACTTTGTTACTTCCTTAATTGACATAATGATGAAAATACGTGACAGCTTCAAAAGAAGCATCTAGTACGATTACAATGGTGTTTGTCGGCTATCTATTGTCTATAATACCTCACACGTTGGATAGATTCAGGTCCAAGTACTACTTTTTTCATGCATTGTTTTCTGCCTTTCTCCTTTAGTTAGGTCACCTTAGAACATCCCATTCTTTTATTATAGGTGCCTTCTTTCTTTAGAATTAGTTTCTTGAATACCAAGACCAACTGCGTTCAAGATTAACGAAAAAGACTTGTGTGGACATGTTCTGAAGTTCCTTTAGGTATTTTCAGCATTTGAAGGAGGAATAACCAAGGAAGAAACAAGTTTCTTAAAGAATTGGGGAAAAACACTAAATAATCAACATAAATTGTATAAATTAATATAAAATTGTATTAAAATATATGATAAAATAGATCAGAGGAAATTTACGCCCACTTTCGTGAGAAATTTGCACTGTTGATTAATTCTTGTGAGACTGAAGGAAATTTGTACCAGTTTTGGTGAGAATTTTGCACTGTTGACCAATTGTTGTGAGAATGAAGGAAATTTGTACCAGTTTTGGTGAGAATTTTGCACTTTTCTCCAATTCTCGTGAAAATAAGGGAAATTTGTATCAATTTTCGTAAGAAATAAGGCGAAATTATATCAATTTTGGTGAGAAATCTGCACTGTTGATCAATTTTGGTGAAAAAAGGGCTCTATTCTACTCAACACTAACTCAGGATGATTCCAAAGTTGAATCTTGAATTTAGGGATACTATTTTCTGTAAGGGTTTGTCGAGTAAATTCCAAAACAGGTTTCAATTCCTTACCCGGAAGTGATCCCGCCCCTTCAGGGATGGAAATAAAACAGCTGGACCTACGTCCTATATATCAAAGTGCTCCACATGATTAGTAGATTAAGAATATAATATGCATTACCCAATTATATAATATATTAAGGTAATAAAAAATATGTCTGAGGTGAGGACTTCAAGCGATTCCTAGATGAATCGCATCCTTATATGGAAAATCCATATGTGTTCAACTTCCAGTAACTTCAAAAAAATGTGAGTTACGTGGCCTTCATACCTTAAAACAAAGGGCAAGTCCCTGCAGACCATCTTGCTCGGACTGTGACCTGTAAGTTACATGGCTCTCACACATGGCCAGAAACAAAAGCCTACTTCCGACAAACAACATCCAGCCGGAGTCGTCTTCCATTTCATTACCCGAGCTTTATTGTGGTGAGAGGGCTTAAACCCTGAAAGGTGACCAATCGGGTCTAAATAGCTACAGAGAAAGAGCTTTTCTGATTATTGGAAATGAGCTCAAATTTCCACCACGACTAATTTTCACCTAATTAGTAACTCAAAAGCTACTAAACATTTTCGTACCGTGAGACCTATCAAACAACTCGTCTAGTTGAGCAGTTGACCAATATATAATGAATGTACTGATCTGACAAACGTGAAAGCGAGGAAAATATAGAAATTCAAATATACCGAAAGTGTCACATCTAGCCGTAACAATAAGCCACATTAGTTGTGATACCAAATGACTTGCTGTTGACCGGATATTTTAAATATGCTTTTCTCAACTTTATACGTCCACTGGTTTTATTACCTTGATATAGGATATAATTGGGTAGTGTATACTAAATTGTTAATGTATCAGTGATGCAGAGCACTTTCCCGGGTCTCTCGCTCCGAAGGTGTATATACTAATAGTATATTATCTTGTATCACATATGTGGGGTGATTCTAATTAAAGTCCCAATTTCAAAATGCTGTGAAAAAGAATCACTGGTCAGAATGACTTCAAATTTGAACTGAATATACTTGAAGAAGGGAGAAACGGTATGGTATAAGAAACAGGAAGTCCCAAATTGTGTCGATAGATAGCGCTGTAAGCGGCATAACGAAAGTGGATTCGGCTACAAGTGACATTTTGAATGAAAATACGACGATTTTGGCATGAGTTGCACATTAAATCAACTGTATTTTTCAATATCCATGATTGTTTCGGTTTTGTGACGGAAAAAAGAACTTCCACTAAGAAAGAATGGGCTTTCGACTAACATTGCCACAACTGCTGAATGACTTGAAAGTCCTTTTTGAATCAAAAGATCCAATATATATCAGGCAGAAATTTTCTTGTAGGCCTTATATCTGGAGAACTACATATAGTGTAGCTATACCAAAACTACCACTTAACTCAGTATGATGTCATTATTTCGTTAAAAAAAAAAAGAAAGAAAAGGAAAAGAAAAAAAGAAAAAATACGAAAACTCGATTTAGGGGCCATTCAAAATTTTTGTGGGAACTGGTCCAAAAAATCCAATGTTTTTCATTCAATTATCAATTTTCTTGTAGGCCTCCTTATATCTGGAGAACTACATATACTGTAGCCAAACCAAAACTACCACTTAACTCAGTATGAAGATATGAAATCTTGATTTAGGGTCTATTCAAAATTTTTATGGCCCCTGATCCAAAAAATCAAATATATTTCATTCAATCAAATATTTTCTTGTACGCCTAATATCTCGAGAGCTACATATAGTGCAGCCAAACCAAAACTACCCCTTAACTCAGTATGATGTCTTTATTCCGTAAAAAATACGAAATCTCGATTTAGGGACCATTCAACATTTTTGTGGCCTGTGGAATGGTTAATAGATTTCAATTCATTATATGTGGATACTACAAAATCCGTAATATTCTTGTGGACCTTGGGGTTGAAATGTCTCGATCGGATTAACGCATCTCTGTTGGCTAGCATGAAATCGTTCTCATAGTTAGCTAATAACATATTCTTAAAGTCAGAGTATTTATGCAAATTATGGCGGATAGCTTTAAACCATGTTAAGCATGGTGGCACTAATACATGCAGTAAGATTCTTAGAAATTGCGTTTTCTCAATCCCCATCAAAGCGCACTCATCCTCATCTTCGAACATTCCACTAAATTTGGTAAAAGAACGAATCTCACTGACCCGCAAAGGCTTACCTTTACTCGTAGCTTTCCGATTTTGACATCTCATACGTACCACCTTTTGATGCCGTGGAGTACGGACCATCTTTTCCTCACCATCGGAACTGGTCTCACTATATCCTGACGAGTTGGGATTTTCCTCTGCCGTCCTTACCGGGAATGGTAACTGTTCTCCATTAGAAGAAGTAATACCTTTCTTGGATTGAATATTATGTTCCATGTGAGTTAGGATGCATTTTTTCTTCAGTGTATTAACTTCCTCCTGTATCTCTCTGATTTGAGTAGAATGTTCGTTAACGACAGTTTCCATAACTTCTACTGAGTTCTGTACTACCGTAAAATTATGTGACAATTGTTCTACCTTCCTTTCATTCAACTCTATTTTCGCACTAAATTGCTAATTTATAGCTTCTAGTTTACCGTCAATTTGCTCAGATAATTGCTTAAATTCGTCTTTATTTTGTATTTGTATTTGTTCCCACCATTCCTCAATTCGCTGTTGCATCTGGTCCAATCGTTGGTTCGTGTGATTATTTTGTTGTTGCATTTGTTCCCATCGTTCATCACCTCGTTGTTGCATTTGGTCCAATCGTTGAAGGATTACTTCCAAGGGAACGTTTGTTTGAGTTGTTTCTTGTGGCATTCTATGAATCACATTCTCAGAAGTATTCGTTCCATCTTCCGTATCTATATTCTCAATAGAGTCATTTCTCGGGACACTCATCTTTATACTCCTGTATATTTTTGTTCCACTGCGAAGTAAAGTGAAATTTACGTCTCGGTCAATGGTGATAAAGATGTACTATTCTTCTAATCTAAATCACAGTTTCCCGATGTTTCGGCACCATTATAATATGTATAATAAACTCACTCACTGGTTCGTTAGATAATAAAATTGACCGATTTTAAATTACTTTGTTAATTTTTTTTTTAATCTTTAGATGCTTCTTAAAACAACTCACATACAACACAACAGCGAATCCATGACATTCCATTACATAACATTATATCGTGTTTGTTTGTTTCTATGACAACCCTCTTTTCGTCGTTCTTAGTTACCTATTCACATTCAATTATTTATTTTGGAGTACCTATATTAATCTTATATTATTTTCTTCTTTTTCTTCCTCTTTAAAAATAAACTGGCTTGTTCTTATTTGTAAACCAACTATTGCTCAAAGAAAATACAAATATACAATAAAGAAATACAACATACCGTTGTAGGTTTAATGTGCAACTCATGCCAAAGCCGTCGTATTTCGTTTCAAAATGTCACTTCTACTCGAATTGGTTTAATGTGCAACTCATGCCAAAGCCGTCGTATTTCGATTCAAAATGTCACTTGTAGCCGAATCCACTTTCGTTATGCCGCTTACAACGCCATCTATCGATACAGTTTGGAACTTTCTGTTTCTTATGCCATACCGTTTCCCCCTTCTTCAAGTATATTCAGTTCAAATTTGAAGTCATTCTGACCATTGGTTCTTTTTTCACAGCATTTTGAAAGTGCAACTTCAACTATAATCACACTGTACATGATCGTTTATAGACGTTTGCTCATCTTGTAATTCTAGTTAAATCGTCATTGTTAATTGTTTAGTTCATCATCAACTGTAGAAATTTCGGGCCTAGGCTACTTTTTAGCGTTCTTGATTCGCAATTGGGAGGTCATAGTTAGAATATGTTGGTCGATCATCCTCACTGAGGTTTAGCAGAGATTTCCCTTATTCCACGAACTCAATACCGGAGCGGTACCTTTGAATAAGGACTTCCTTTCACTTACTTTCTTATTGTTGTTATTGTTAATGATTAAAGATTGCAGTGGATATTGGCCTTGCTGGCTGCATCTGGCAGTTTGCTAAATGAATAAATAAAATGTCCTAGGGTACCGCTACAGAGAAAGAAAATAATAATAATAATAATAATAATAATAATAATAATAATAATAATAATAACTGTGAAACCAGTGATTCCAAGCTCCTTTAATTTTGTCCCCCTCTCAGTTACCCAATTTTCCAGTTCTTCGCAAAGGTCCACAATAGCCTGCAAAGATATGCAGATAGCAGCATCAAGATTTATATAATTTTTCAATATTATTAGCAGTTAAAGAAAAAAAAACGCGCAAAGTGAATTATATAACAATGGATAGAATCTTGCTGAGCTGCACGAAATGATAATTACGCATATGTGTGTGTAAAAGCTCATGCTCACAAGGAACGGACATGAATGTGTCATCCAGACATCAGAATCAAACTTAGTCTACTCGATAAAAATAACAAAGATATGTTCATGCACAAAAAATTAGGTGCCATGGACAGCAGAGTAAGTCCCTGGGGCCCATTAACCCTGTTAGTATAAAGAAAATCGTAGATTCGCACTGAAATAGCTATTGTATCAACACTGTTCATTAGAAAGTCATGGTTTATACTTCATTCTCTTCAGCATGTAACAAGCTTTCATGAAGTGCTATGTATTGGGGCCCTAACATACTTGAACAGGGGAAATTGGGAGAATGTCGGGAAAATTCCCTCCAAAAATCCCTCCCATCAACTTTGGACCCCTCTGGAGTGGCCCCGAGTAAAAGCACACAATCCAAATGTATCTCGAAAAATACTATAGCGGATAGGAAATTACTGTACCAAGTTTTGTATTGATAGACGGAGTAGATATAAGGGGAAAGTTTGTATACTAATACACGCTTTCCTCTCGCACCTATTCTGTCTATCAATATAAAACTTGGTACAGTAATTTCTTATCCCCTGCAGTGGTTCTTAAAGTGGAGTACCTGGGCCCCTGAGTGTCCGTGGGATGTAGCCAGAGGTCCGCGACGCCTGAAAATTGAAATGTGTTATAATAAAATGGAACTCACAGTTGTTATGCAAGAAGTATTTTTTTCAGTTACTAAAAAGAAAGCAATTAGAAATTATACTTAACGTTTGTAAATTTAAATGTTTTCCTGCTTTGCTAAATTTCTGCGCTGTGAGTATGAAGAGTTGTCTAAAAAAAAAAAATTGCAAGATTTGATGCCTTTCCCTACCACTTACTTATGTCAACAGATCTTTTCTGCTCTTTGCAGTATTAAAGCCTGAATAGGAAGCGAAATCGTCTTAATGTGGAATCGGACCTAAGATTAATGGTGACAAAACTTATTCCGGATTTCAGTGCAATTATGGAAAAACAGAAAAAATTTCATTCCTCATATTAGTGACCCACATTTGAGAATATTGTTTATCAAAAGAATTTCAATTAAAAAAAAAACATTGATTTTCAGTCTTGCAAGTTACTGTATTTTCAATTGGAATTTCGTTCACCAGGAAGCAATCATATATCTTTAAAATAAATTACTTATTACAATATTTAACTTGTTCTTTTTCTTGTCAGTGGTAATTCTAATCAGTATAGTTTTTAATACCATGTGAAATTTCAGATAGCATTGCAAGGGGGTCCGCGGATCACTTTCCGAATGAACAGGGGGTCCACGTTATCGGAAAGTTTGAGAACTACTGCCCTATAGTATTTTTCCAGATACTTTTGGATTGTGTGCTTTTACTCAGGGCCACTCCAGAGGGGTCCAAAGTTGATGGGAGGGATTTTGGGAGGGAATTTTTCCGACATTCTCCCAATTTTCCCTGTTCAGGTACGTTATGGGTCCCAAAACATAGCATCTCTGGAAAGCTTGTTTCATGCTGAAGAGAATGTACTATAAACCATGACTTTCCAATGAACAGTGTTGATGTAATAGCTATTTCACTGCAAGTCTACGATTTTCTTTATACTAACAGGGTTAATGGGTCCCAGGCACTTACTCCGTTGTCCTGGCACCTAATTTTTTGTGCATGAAGATATCTTTGTTGTGTTTATCGAATGGACTAGGTTTGATTCGGATGTCCAGATGACACGTTCATGTCCGCTCCTCGTCAGTTTTCGAGAAAATAAAAGAAAAAAAAAACGATTAATTTGTAAACCTAATAATCGATGCTGTGCAAGAGCCATGCCAAAGCTCGTCGTTATAACGTTAGCACGATAACAGTACATAAGTATGGCTAGTGAGATATAGCGTAATTTTATGAATAACACTTAAAAGTTTGATTTCTGTTTAACTAAAAATATTGGGATAAGTCAATAAGTAACTGCAATATATTTTTTAAAATTTCTTTTCAGGTTGGCTCTGTGGCATTGTGTGCTCACCAGACACTAGGTTTGGTTTTGCTGTGGTAGGTTGAAATGTTATCACATCAGTCCGCTTTGCGCTGTTGCGAAGTATAGATGGTCGTTCCACTCTGTGTGCACCAAAGAAAAACAGCGTTCTGTCATCCTTTTTTTTTTTGTGGTCAGAAGGTGTACCCAGAGCGGAATTTCATAGAAAACTTTCAGCACAATACGGAGACAATATGTTGCTACAGCGAAGTGTTTACCAGTGGATTGAACAATTCGAAAGTAGTCGAACGAGTGTAAAGGATGAAGAAAGAGCAGAGCGTCCAGCTACAGCAATAGCTGATGACATTATTGAACGAATTCTTGCTTTTATTCTGAATAACAGACGAGTGACTGTGACGAAGTGGCAACCCACTTAGGGATGGTACGGAGACTGAGACGGCCTTTTATATACCGAGACGAGACCGAGACCGAGACGGCCTTTTATCTACCGAGACGAGACCGAGACCGAGACGGAGCTCTATAAATCGAGACGAGACCGAGACGAGACTTAGGTCAGTCTCGAAAGTCTCGGTCTCGTCTCGAATATTGATATAGACAACTTTAAGATTGACCTTTACTCAAAATTTTTCATTGCTGTATTAGGTAATATGGGAAAAGTTGACTAATGTTCAGTGGCGTATTTAGGGGGTGGCTATCGGACTGAAGCCCCTCCCGAAATAGATTCGTGATCATTTTTTCGCATTACACGTACAACACAAATATTTCTTACTCGTTCTCAAGTCTTTCCCGAAACAAAATCCGCTGCTGATGTATATAGTCATCTCTGCCTCTCTCCCTCTCTCAACACACATACATACATAAACACACACACACACACACACACATATATATATATATATATATATATATATATATATATATATATATACCAGCGGATCCAGGATATGATCGAGGGAGGGGCTAAACCATAGTTTAACATTTTTATCCAGTGTAAAGAAAGAATTAGGATTGAAGCCCATTTTATACAGCGTATAGCTGAGCGTCAAGGGGACACACTCCCCTTGGATCCTCGCTTGTATATCATATCTAATATAAGTAAAAGGAAGAGTTTGTTTGTCTGTATGTCTGCGTGTCTGTCTTTCTGATTGCCTATGTGCTGCCTGGGGACCAGACGAGAGTCCAAGAGTTACGAAATTTGGGTGACAAGTATCATGTCCCAGGCCTCAGACCAAGAAGAAGCGTTTTTTTTTTTTTTTTTTTTTTTAATTTTGAATCAGGAGGGGCGTTTACCTGGACATGTAAAAGTAGTAGAAAATGACCGATAGTAGTGTCGAATACATAGTTTTCGCAGTCGCTGAGATCAATGATGATACTTCCATTAGCGATGACTTTCAAAGTCAGCTACCAGTGCATGCGGGCCGTGGTTCACTTGCGGGGGAGGGGAGTACCGAGACGTAAAAATAATACAAAATGACCGATATTAGTGTCAAATAGTTTTCGCGTTTTCTGAGATCAATGGTGAAACTCCGATCGCATTAACCTCGAAATTCACCCCATTCAGCTGCGGGCCGGAGTTCACAGGAGGGATACCGAGATATGTAAAAGTAATCCAAAATGGCCGATATTAGTGTCAAATGTATAGTTTTTGCGGTCGCTGAGATCAATGGTGTCACTTAAATTAGCGATGACTTTAAAATTCAGCTACCAGTGCATGCGAGCCGGGGTTCACCTGCTGGGGAGGGGGTACCGAGACATGTAAAAATAATACAAAATGACCGATATTAGTGTCAAATACATAGTTTTCGCGGTTGCTGAGATAGTGATACGCCCACAGGCCTTGACTTCCAAATACTGGTCTCATGCGAAAAATGGGTATTTCATCTGGTTATATACAATAGTCATATGTATTAAAAATGCTGAATTTTTTTTAACATGCTGTGTGAAATATGGAAGGGGAAATTTTTCTAGATACTCTGCAATACCACTAGATAAACAAGCAATGTTGCCAACGCAACATAAAGTTGTAATTTCTCAAATTGCACTACGTTTGATATTACATATTTCTGTTCAGTTAATTTAGTTTAGTGCGTAGGTTTTCTCGGGGTTCTCCTGTTTCCTCCCACTTTCTTCATTCCACCATTTCATTCATCTCTCATCATCACAGTCTCCTTTAGCCTCACCGGCATAACCGTGGGACGTAAAACTCAAAAATTTCATTTTATTTTTTAATTGAGTTTAACGCCTCTTTCAGCAGCGAGGTTATATGAGACTCAACCTACTGATTAACGTTGAATCTAAACCACATGAGCTCCCACCGGAAATCTAACCCGGGTATCTCACGCCATAGGCTAACTGCTTAGCCACGAAAGAGTTCTACATATTTCTAATTTAGATATTAAATTAAACCACAAAAGCACATATATTATTCAGTGTAACAAAGGATAATACATATCACTGACATCAACATTTTGGAGATCTCTAATAACTCAAATGGCAGGAACATTATAACATTAGTGTTCAGTAGTTTTAATTACAACAAGTCACAGTTACATTATTTTAAGCAGTGTTGCGAACTTAAATAAATTGCTAAATATTATTATAAATATAGTGCAAATAACGTAGCTAAAGTGCAAAATATTTTTAAATTACTCGTAATTTGTTTTATGGTGCAAGAATGTTTTCAAAACACGATGTTCTTCATAGTCTTTGGGCTACTTATAATGTTAATGTCAAAGTTTTCGTTCCAGCAATACATGTAAAAGCAAATTGTAACTGAAATTAAACGTAACTCAAAGCTTTTCAGTAGTACTAGTTGTTCTCCCTAAGCCTTAGGCCTTGTGTATTTTTTTTTTAGATTAAAACACTGCTTTATTAAAATTTTAATTACACCCTAACTGCATTTCATTTTGTTATAGTTTGACCACCGACCATCTCAAACTCGATCCATACCATATAGCTATATGCAATTATTCAAAGATTTACAGTTAGTAATACACATTGTGTTGATTTTTAGTTTGTTTTGTTTTAGTTTAACGTCTCACGATTATGCTAGGGCGGCTAAAGGAGACGTGGAGTTACTGATCAAAGTGGAATCCGAAAAACTTCGGTCGTTGAATATTACCGCCATCGGGAATCGAACTCGGGACCATGCGAACCAAAATCAAGCGTATTAGCCATTACAGCAAATGGGGGTTCTTACATTGTGTTGATTTAAATAATTGAGTCAGTGTTGCCAGATCCGAAGATCAAAAAAGTAGCGTGTCTGTGCTCCAGAAGTACAGGATATGAACTATTTGTAGCCCAAATAAATAGAAATGAATTATTTGGCAACTAATGACTGGTACTAATGAAATAATGTTTAAAATAGACCGGAAAATGTGATGGGCATATTGCAAGACGAAATTATGATCGATAGACGAATTTTAGATTGGATACCACGTGACAAAAACAGCCTAGGAAATGTCCGCATACAAGAAATTGTGACTAAATCAGGAACCACTGGGGAGTAACCTGCAAAAGAATTACCCAAGATAGATAGTTGTAGAGAAAACTTGGGAAGACTTCATCCAGCAGTGGATTGATAATGCTTGATTATGATGATGGTGATGATTTTATATCGAGACCTCAGAGGTAAACTAAACCAAGTCATAATTTCGTAATTTTACAGGAGAAGCGAAAAACCGGTTCCTTAACTAAGATCTATAATACTGTTTTTCAAACTATACTAAGTAGTTACAAAGTAGTAAGATGGCTTTAGACTTACATTACTACACCACTAGAAAGAACATAGTCTATTAAAAAAAAAAAAAAAAAAGGTATTCTAACTCAATTTGACCAAAAAGTGACTTAACATAGTCTACCACTAATGTTCAGATATATATAGAAAATAATGTTCAGATATATATATATATATATATATTTGACTATTTAATACTTCATGTTGCATCAAAACTACAAAAATGAATACAAAAGAAAACTAGAAAGTTAAGAATCACTTGTTTTGGCGAGAGAGAGAGAAAATAGATACAGCTAGCTCGAATTACCTATATACTTAATATAATATGTATGTTCAATGTTTCGCAAGTAATTTTCAATCAATATAAAATTTCAACGTAATGAACGCACGATTGGTTTTCTCGAATAAAGATCACATGCACCGCTAAGAGCTCAGGAATAAGCTTAATCTATGTTACGGCAGTGGATATACGTATGCGTATGTAATGCATTACAACTTTAGGAACTTGTATAAGAAACAGAATGTACCGTACTTAAATTTAGACGCGAACTATGCGAAACATCTGACTTTGAATCTAACTTGTTTCATGATGCAACCCGAGGCCACACATAGCAAAGATGAGTGCCGTAGCTCCCACCACAAAGTTCAGGAATTTCGTGTTATGAGGTGTCAATTAAACACTTAGATGTGAAACGGTAATAAAGCATTTGATCAATTTTAAACAAAATATATTGTAGTAATAATTTACCCTATTTGTTCAGATAATGAACGTTATATTATGTTTTTAAAATGACAGTCAAAACAGAATGTATTGGATAATAAATGAGAAATTGTAAAATTTCTAATTCGGTACGATTAAATACATTCATGCTGCTATGTGTTGCGTTATCCGTTAGAATGTATTGAAGGATTCTAAGGAAATAAACTACTGTATAGTACTGAAGTTAATTTAATAGAGTTTAATTGTATAGGCAGTACTGAGGCCATATGAGAAAGTCTTTTGCTGAAAGTGAAATATAGGTTACTATTAGAATTTTATCCCAGATATGATATACCTACTGATGATTGAAACTGGAACACACGCATGGAAGGCATCAGCGCTAGCAAATTAGCTCTGAAGAAGTACACCATACTATAATTCTAAGTCAAGAATAAGGCCAAAAATAAGAAGCAGAAACGACAGACTTTACAATAATAATGCTTTTACAATTTTAATTTCACCTTTTTATTTCGAGACTTTCGAGACGAGATCGAAATTTGGCCCTCGAAACCGAGACCGAGATCGAGACAAGCATTTGTTGACCGAGACGAGACCGAGACCGAGACGGCGATTTTTGACTCGAGACGAGACCGAGACCGAGACAGCTATTTTTAAACCGAGACTGTACAAAGTCTCGTCTCGTCTCGTCTCGATACCATCCCTAACCCATATACAGATTAATCATCGTTCTGTATATGATATCATGCATAACAGACTCAACCTTGTGTGCGAGATGGGTTTAAAAAAACTCAATGAAGAGCACAAGCGAAACCATGTGAGAATTTGCTTGCACTTAATAGACCATTATGGTAACGAATGTAAAGAGTTTCTTAGTCGAATCATTACTGGAGATGAAACGTGGAATCATCACTTTGAACCAGAGAGCAATTGTCAGAGCATGGGATGAAAGCACTCCAGATCTTCCACCATGAAGAAATTCGGGAATCAACCTTGTGCAAAGAAAGTGATTCTCACAGTGTTTTGGGACACAAGGGCCAATCCTGGAACATTATCTGAAAAGGGTCAACAACAAGCAGTAGAAGGTGCAGTGATATGCTGGTAAGCAAGTTAAAGCCTGAAATTCGTAATAAACGTAGAGAGGTTGGCGTTCTTGTGTTGCATGACAATGCACGTACACATACTGCCGCCAACATCGCTCAAACTTTTCAGACCCTTGGAGCATCCTTCATATAGCTCTGATCTCGCTCCGTCGGATTACTATCGGTTTGGTCCATTTAAAGATAATCTCAAGAGGCCGTCGATTCAACCCCGATCAACAGGTGAACCCGATCATATTTCTTCACAGAACCAAAGAAAAAATAAAAGGAAAATTTCTCCTACCCAATCCAGCTTATCCAATTTTAATACAAACAGGAGTGGAAAATTAAAACTAAGCTGGTCAACATGGTCATAAAAGGGAAAACAAACTTTCAAAAAAAGAAGAAGAAGAAAGAAGAGCTGAAATAACCATCTGAGAGGAAAGAAAGTAAGTATGCAATTTGATCTAAGCTACTGGAATAAAATTGCTACTTAATTTTCGTTATTATGAAAAGAGTACCGGTTACAATTTATTGTTTGATATTACACAGCGGTCACTTCTAAACCACAACCAGCCTGGAAAGAAAGCTGAACTGCAAGAGGGGAAATGGGAGTAAAGGAAGCAGTAGTGGCAGATCCATGAGCAGGTGAACCTTTTACTAAATGATAGGAAAATCACTAACCTGTCAGACCTTGTATCAGAAAAAGGGGCTTCAAGATACAAAAGAAATGCCGAACTAAAGGGAAAAAAAGAAAGAAAGTAGGTTTGTATTCTGTAATTCTTTTCATATGTCATAGTTTAGACTTCATTTGGCCAAAGTAAAAGTTCTTCCTCTGTATAAGCTTATATGTTAAGGGTTGCCACCCCTCTCGATTTTGACGAGAACTTTTCGATTTCTACACACGCCATTTATTAATACTTCTTGGTAACCAGTTTATATATTTTACTTACCCCAGACATTTCCCCTCAAACCTCAGTCTCAACTTCACACCACCTATTGACACTTTTTGATATTGAGCTTATAGATCCAATTTACCTTAGGCATTTTCCTTTAAACCTCAGTCTCAACTTCACGCCATTTTTGATACTTTTTAGCCCTCAGTTTTTATGTCCTATTTACCTCATACTTTTTCCTTCAAACCTCAGCCACAATTTCACGCGTGGTTCCGCGTAGCATACTAGCTGATGCTCTTGCAAGCAATCTCGGGTTCGATTCCCACTGGGGGCACTCAGTCGAAAAGGTGTAACAGATTTTTCAGGAAAGTCATCCTGAGTGAGGTTATTCCTAGGTTTTCGTACTCAGTGGCGAAGCGTAATCCCACAAATAGGTTAGGCCCGACAAATTAATGATACAAGTAACATTTAATGTATCAAAATGTTTAAACTTACAGTCAGAATTCTAATTCCTTATTGAGTTAAAAAAAAAAAAAAAACCTACCAAATCTATTTATTTTAAAGAACTTTCTTAGCTGTAGCCTATTTCTAACACTGTTTAGAGTTGAATTTATGTGTATGTATACATAGTTTTTGTTGTTGTTGTTTAATTTAACAAGAAATAATGAATATATGAGTGGACTGTAAGTAATCTATTATTATTATTATTATTATTATTATTATTATTATTATTATTATTATTATTATTATTATTATTATTATTATTATTATTATTATTATTATTATTACTAGCAGCGTTCACCCCGCTTCGCTGCGGTCACCCCGGAACGCAATAAACTTTGTTACTTAGATAATTTTTACTTTTTCGCTTTCAAGTGATATGATAAAAACCATAGAAGATTGCACTAATGTTAACATTATATCGCCTGTCATTTATGTTAACCCGCCCCGCTTCGCTGCGGTCACCCCAACCCGCCCCGCTTCGCTGCGGTCATCCCGGAACGCAATAAACTTTGTTACTTAGATAATTTTTACTTTTTCGCTTTCAAGTGATTTATAGCGCCTGTCATTTATGTTAACCCGCCGAGTCACAGGGTCATGCGGGTTGCATATAAGTACGTTTATTTTTATATGATGAACTAATAACAAAGGATTTGTACGTATGGACACCTGAATGGTCAATTATCTCAAGACACTGGTAATTGAAAATTAAAGTGATATGATAAAAACCATCTAGGGTCCAAATCCTAACAACCCCCCAAAAATGAAAGAAATCGGTTCAACCGTATTAGCGTGATGAGCGGACAAAGGATTTTTTCTACGTATGAACACCTGATTGGTCAATTATCTCAAGACACTGCTAATTGAAAATTAAAGTGATATGATAAAAACCATCTAGGGTCCAAATCCTAACAACCCCCCAAAAATGAAAGAAATCGGTTCAGCCGTATTAGCGTGATGAGCGGACAAAGGATTTTGTGCGTTCTCTTTTATATATATAGATTATTATTTAACAAATATTTACATGAGGAAAACACGCAATATGTATGATTGGAATATTCCCATTTAGCTCCACTACAAATATTTTTAAGTGCAGTTCATACTTCCTTCTGTCTGGGGGTTCAAACCCTGCTCTTGCCAAGTGAACTTTGTGGTGGACAAACACCGTGTGTGGGGCTTTCCCCGGGTTTTCCCGTTTTTTCCCACTTTCTTCTTTATACCATTTTCATTCATTTCTCATCATCATCGTCTCCTTGAGCCTAGCCGGCATAACCATGGGACGTAAAACTCAAAAATTTCATTTCATTTTTTCTTTTATCTGGACTTTTCAGTGCGTTGAGGGGAATTTCCTCCTCACTTGCTGTTTTCATTTCCTGCATATTTGAAAATCGAGGGAGAGAAAAAGAAAGTATATTCCTTAATTACCTGTCAAATTTCTTGGATAAGCGTTTGCTACTTGCATCTCTCACTTTAAAGTAAGTTCAATACTGCATTTAATTAATGCATCACGTGATAACGACTTCACTAGAAATGTTAATGCTCAGAAGGAACTTTATTTGAATCAACATAAGATATTTAATATTGTATTGTATGGAGTGGCATTTTTATGAGGCTGGCTTTCGGGCGTAAGCACTCACCTAAATTTTATCGCAACTTTTTATTGTTTTATATACGTATATATGTAGGCCTATTATAGAATTTTCAAATTTCCAGAAATAAAGTTAGCAAAGCCCCTCCCGAAACAAGCAAAGCCCCCCGAAACAAAATCCTAAGTACACCACTGATTCTATGAAATGGAAAACTACTAAAATTACACACAAATAATATTATTTTATCCTGACCGTAGCGTTTGGTAAATTTATACATACGTTTAATATATCAGACCTATATTCTACAAGTTATTATGAACCAGGCGTCATGTAGGAGAAATACAGTTGCTCTGAATAACTCCTGAGAGTATATGCCTAAATTAAACAAGTTATCACTAATAGAAATATATAATTCTAGACAGAAACTTCTTACTCTGTATTAAGGAAATCATTTTATAACATATATTAGCATTGAAAGATGCCTTCAATGCTAAAACTAAACTCCCAGAGGCGAGCCTTCTCACCTTCGCAACAATGCGTTCAACCCCCAGCGATAATAGCTTCGCTTCCTGAGGAGTAAAGCCCATAAACCTGTCTAGAGAGCTGGTGAGGCTCAGACGGAAGGGACTTCGAGTGTTTCCAACCTATTATTTTGTTACCGAAAAAAAAGACGAAATGTTGAAGTATTTACTTTATTTTATAAGAAACCAAAGATAAAGTAAATATACGGTAGAAAACAGGGTAGGCCCGGCCTCAGAGCCTCATATTACGCTTCGGTACTGTTCGTACTTCGTACCAGACAAATACCGAGGTGACCCCTAACATGCAGATCCCAGGCCATTTTCCTCCTTGCCCATTCTTATCTTTCTTCTTCCTTCCCCGAACAGTGTGCTTGCCGATGGATGTTATCTCTCATACGTGACGGGCTTAAGGCCAAAGATCCCGTTAATGCCCAGAGATATACAGTATAAATAAGTAAATCAATTTCACTCCATGAATTGACACTTCTTGGACCTCAGCTTATTAACTCAAATTAATGTAACTCCATATTCCTTCAACTTGATGTCACCTAGTCGTTCCTCTTGATCGAAATATATGAAAATTTTTAATAATATCATTTTAACTTCCGTGAATTTACTTATTTATTTTGACCATTAAATAAACCTCACGCTCTCGACCATGAATAAATAAGTTCTGTACTAGCTACATTATTATTATTATTATTTTAAAGTGAGGAAAACGTAGACCAGAGTCTAAATTTTAACGTGCCACCCCAGGATTCGCCTGATGCGCCTCGCGGATAAATCTGAGTCAGGGATTCATTATACTTGCTATAAGATGATCAACTTTATGTTTTCGATTTACTGTAGTTGGAGCAATATTTCCGTTTGCTTGCGATCACAGCAGTGATGTAACGGGTTCCCGGTCATCAGGTCACTTTAGTCACTTCTTTTGTCGGATTTACCTGGTTCTGAGTCTTGTTTCTCAGACCACGTCTGACCCGATGACCAAGTCTTTAATATTTCCAAAAAGATTTAATAAAATACCTGGTAAACGCCATCTTTTATATTTTAAACGACAAGTTTTAGATGTTCGCACGGTTGAATCTATATTTTGTGATTCTCACGCGTTTATCTTTTAGTATCTGGTAGTTATCTTTCAGTGGAATGGTTTGACATAAACAGGCATACACGATAAGTGAGAAAGAAAATTATTAAGTCCATTCAAGAAAGGGATATGAAGACTTATAAATTTAATGAGAAGATAAAAGAGAAAAAGAGAGAAAATGGTATTTTATTAGAATTACATTACCAGCATTGCACATATTCTCCACATGTATGACGATATTTCATCGTACATGGGTCTGTTCGGATCACTCCGGGTTATGTGCCTTTTGAGATCATATAGGGTCCAATGGGTCCAGGGTTTGACTGCCTGCGGGTCTTCTGAGTCATGAACTTCGTTATCTGTTCTGTGACTTAACCACAGAAGAAAACGAATTGACAATAAAAAGTTTATTGAGATATCGACAAATGAACTTGTTCATGGTATCTAAAAAATGCAGAAATTTGTTGACTTTTCTTCCATTCGTCAAAGGCTAATGACTGTTCAACGAACTGAATCATCTTCATCATCAGTACTCTGCCACACCTCGCAGGTCACTTGCCATGAACTGAGAAGTGTCCGTCACTTTGTCCATCAGTAGTGTTATCCATGAGACGAGACGAGACTAGGAAGAAAGTTTGCTCGACTTGTCTTGTCTATTTTTTAATTTTTGTAGAAGTATCGTCTCGTCCCGTCTCACGTAAAACTTTTCTAGTCTCATTATCTCCTGACTTTTTCTTAATTTCATCTAAAAGTGATCAGAGTCCTTCCGTGTCTCGAGAGGCCCACACACAAAAAAGATAACTACCATTTTAGATATTCTACCAGATCATTCGCCGCAACTGAGAAGCATCCATTCAGCACGGCCTTCAGCTAACTTTTTCGTCTTCACGTACGATTTTAATATTATACATCAAATGTAGCTTCTATTGCCCTCCTCTCTCTTTTTCCAACTACCATACCTTCTAGCACGCCTCATGATACAGCTCCTTCTCTTCCAATATCCCAACCAACTTCACAAAATCTATTGACACATCGTGGCCCTCAGCTTCTATATACTACTTACCCCAGACATTTTCCTTCAAACCTCAGTTTTAACTTTGCTCTTTATCTATTTTTATACTACGAATCATGTAACAGTAAAATAGTGTCATCATCATCATCATAGGTATTCTACTTTATTGGCAGGTCACTTGCCGCAGCTGAGAAGCTTCCATACTCCACGGTCCTCCGCTAACTTCTTAGTCTTCGCGTATGATCTTTCTGTTTTTATATCATCCATTAATTGTAGTCTCCTTCGCCCCCTCCCTCTCTTTCCCGCCACCATACTCTCTAGGACGTCCCTCATGATACAATCTCTTCTTAGGCAATGTCCCAACCAGTTTCTCTTCCTCTTCCTAATAATATCTAAAAGTGTTCTTTTCTAACCCACCATTTCTAACACTCTCTCATTCGTTTTCCGCTCGACTCAACTAATTCTTTCCATTCTTCTCCACACCCACATTTCGAAGGTTTCCAGTCGATTTTCATCACCTTTACGTAATGTCCACGTTTCTGGCCCATACAGTACAACAATCCACACGAAGCATTTTATGAGTCTTTTTCTCAACTCTTTATTCAAGGTCCCACAAAACAGACTTTTCTTCCTCCTAAAGGCTTCTTTCGCCATTCCTATCCTTGCTTTTATTTCACGTTCGCACTTCATGTTATTACTAAGAATACTACCCAGATATCGAAAACTATTCACTTGTTCTATTTTCTCCCCTACTACTTTTATATTTGACACCGACCCCTTCATTCCAATCACCATGGCTTTTGTCTTTCCTAAAATAGTGTTTGAGATCTAAAACTAGGATGAATCACGAGACTCGTCTCGTCTTGCGTCGTTTCTCGTCTCATCTAGAATTTAAAAAGTATAGTTATGAAAAAAATATATATATATATAATGACAATCGTTAGATGAGACCCATTGAAGGGTCCGATTCCCTCTGAAATGCATAGACAAATTTTTAACTGACTTCGTTCGATGTCTCTATGTTCGTGTCAATATCGCGTTTGGTAGTCCTGAAAAAGTGGGAAAAAGCGAAAATAAAAGTCAGGAAGATTTCTTTAAAGTGTTCGAGCGCTCGCTTCTGGTACCAGGGGTCCTCAATTCGATCTCAGATTATGTAAGTTTGTGGTTTACAACATCGTGTCCGTGTGTTCTCCTGTTCCGTCTCACATTATTCTTCCATCACTTCCTCTCTCCATAATTCTTTTTCATTAATTATCCGCCTCCTTCAGCCCACAGGACATAGCCCTGAGACGTAAAACTTTAAAACAAAAGGTAGTTACGATTCCATGGTACACTCGAAAATGCCTCCTTTTGAGTAACAATTTGGTTAACTGATAATTATCCCAGAACATATCTATATTTATTCGTTACTCTCGAAAAACAAAATCAAGAAATTGCAGTACTTAAATGAGAAAATAATAGCATGACGGTTAGTGTCATTTAAAGATTGATTTTCATCCAATAACCTATCACAATTGAATTGGACCTACACCTTTTTCATTAAACAGTGCCTAGTGCTAGATAGACATGAGATGAATTGAATGAGAAAGTCAAAGATTAATTGGAATGATTCATTGAATAATATACAACCTGCAACCTGCAATGTGTTAACGTACGTGTGTTTCCGATGAGTGCGATTGTTATTTATTTATACATATTTTTGGGCATTTCCGGCATCTATGGTCTGAAAGCCGTTACGTACGAATTCGCTCGGCGAGGTTAGCGAGCACACTGTCTGGGAAAGTGGGAAGGAAAAAGGAATGATAAAGTAAAGAAGCGGTCTGAGACGTGTATGTTTAGTACTATTCCGAAATTTGCTTGTTGTGAATGAGAAAAACTCAGGAAAGACCTCACTCAGGACAGCTGGCCTGAAAAAGCTATTATTTTTTCGACCGTGTGTCCCCACCTGGAATCTATCCTGGGACTGCTATCACTGTAAGTTCGATTACAAGTGGCAGATTATGTGATTCAAATTTCACATTAAACTGTAGGTCCACATACCTGTATCATATAACTTCAGCACGGAAATGGACGAATCAATTAAAGAAATTAATTTCTCTCAGATTATTCTTAATGGAATGCTAATTTTATTACTGTATCATTCGTGAACAGTTCGGGAACCACTTCCAACGGGAGCAAATTAATCGTAGTCTGTTCCAGAAATGAATCGATTCTAAAATTAAGTGTTTCACGTGAACAAATGCTTGTAAATCAGAAACGGCATTCCTTCCATAAACGAATCAGTTAGTGTTGTTTTTGCAGCTACACGTGCACAACACAGGGAGAAAGAATAAGAAAATATTAGGAATCTGAAAGTGCTTTTGATACAGATACGACCGCGGGTGGGCACAAAACCGGTTTTTCAACGAAACCGTTTCGGTTTTTCACCGAAACCGCTTATCGGTTTTCTCCAAAACCGGTTCGGTTTTTTTAGCTGGCCCGGTTTCGGTTTTCTTCAAAACCGATTCCGGTTTTTTTTTCCAAAATTTGTTCTATTTCTGACCAGAATGGTGTTTCGTTGTTCTCCGGAAACCGAATCCATTTCCACAGAAATAGTTTTATGTGTTTTCGAAAAGTTTTCACCGAAACTGGTTTCGGTGAAAACCGAAATGTCGGTTTTCGGGTTTCGGTTTTTATAGAAACCGGTTTTCGGTTTTTATAAAAAAAACCGGTTTTGCCCATCCCTAATTTGAACTCAAAAGAAACGATGTAGTATAGGTGATTCAAATGATTGAACGAATTATTCCCCATCAATTTGGATAATAAAAGTGCCATTTGAGTAAAAGGAATGCTCAGAATCTAAAGGAATCATACGAATAAATCAATCAAGTAAATCATTTCTACGTATCAACAGAACTAGTCAAGTGAAGAAAATGATTAAGCAACTCATCATTATGTGTAAGAACACAACTCTTTAGTGGTTCCTTCAAATGTCAATCGAATTTTACATAAAAAACAAACTCAAATTTGTATTATTAAAATAGTAATAACACCTTTTCTTATCCTCTACATAAGGGCATAAAATTATAAGAGAAAGAGGAGGAAGTGGAGGCAGTACAGTACGTTACCACGTTCTAGAACTAATATAAAAAGACAAAGAAATAATTTAAAACAAATGTTTTTTTTATTACCGTTTATCAGATATATCTTTTGTGAGTAGATGAGTAAAGTAACGAATGTTTCCATTTTGATTAATTGGTAGCTCTCCCATCTCTTAAATTTCATTGTTACTTTTCACTATTACGTGTTTGATAGGATTCTTTCGAAAGGAGCCAAATTCATTCAGTATTGCATACAAGGCGAGACGAGACACGAAATAAGATCTCGTCGACATGTAAATATTGTAAAATTATCGCCTCGTCTTGATTCTCGCAGAATTCTTTGTCCTCTCGCCTTTATTCTCGAAAAACTTTTTAGTCTCTATTCATAAATTTATGTAGTTACAAAATGTGTGCCCTTATATATTTTTTTTTTCTTAATTTAATCTACAAATGACCACAATCCCTCCGCGACACGAAAAGTCCACGAAAGGTTAATTCAAACCATATTAGTGCATTATGACTTGTGTATCTTTAAACATTGATAAATGGTGTTCATTACAGGGGCGGATCCAGAACCGACTTCTGGGGAGAGGGCGGTGGGTTGTCATACTGCTACTTTTAAGGGCTCCAAACTTTGGGATGGGTTTTATTTATATATATAAAATAAGAAAGTTTCCTCTTCTGGGGGAAGGGACGATCGCCCCCTGGATCCGCCCCTTATTCATTATGTGTTTACAATTACTTTATCATTATCTAGTTCTTATACTATGAATCATTTAACACTAAGACATGTTTTTTTTTTTTTTTTGAGATCTAAGACGAATGAACTAGTATGAACCCACGAAACTTCTAAAATTGCTCCTCTTGTCTTGAATTTTAAAAGGTATTCATTTTCCAGACGAGACAAGATTTTTTTTTCTATTGTGGTTAACACGATTGTCACTGTTACATACCGCTGTCCACCTCATTATAGATGTAGAGTCATTTTTTTTTTTTTTTAAATTGAGAACTAGTATCTTTCTTTTACAAAATCTCGGAAAGGGTATACGCAGAGAAAAAAGGTCATTGTTGGATTTCTGAAAATTGTTAGTTTAAAGGTTACTATTAGGTATAGCTTAGATATACTAGAATATTAATTTGAACTATTTCAAAACCAATTATCCGGATGATGTAATAGTAACTTAGCGAAAAATGTCGTACTTGCATTAATATAGGGTTGTTTAGCTGCATAGATTTGCAGGAAAGAGTTAGAGAAAGTGAAGAATACACCTCTTTGCTTGCATTCT
Organism: Thermobia domestica; assembly: GCF_964235325.1. Classification (NCBI taxonomy): domain Eukaryota; kingdom Metazoa; phylum Arthropoda; class Insecta; order Zygentoma; family Lepismatidae; genus Thermobia; species Thermobia domestica. The sequence goes on along the minus strand of NC_137471.1, from coordinate 85,103,985 downwards.
AAGAGTCCGCCTTGAAGGCCCCTTTGTTCGTATATATTAAAATACTCGTCGATTACTTATAGATGTTATCTGACCATGCGCCCCCAAATTATACATAAATCGGTGACACTAGTACAGAGACGTCCTTTGGATGTCCAAGGAACGTTACGTAATAAAATGTAGACCTATGCCCAAATATGTTTGTTAACATTTTCAGACCTGATTTTAATTTAATTGTTAAAAGAAATATTACTGTATTTTGGAGTATCAAAAAGGAAGTCGTCAAATGGCAAGTTATCAAATTAACAATACAATCTAGTATTTATATAAGGTTCCAAAGGTCGTCAGCTAAAGCATTCCATTATAAAAAGAGGGAGTACGGTGGCAAAGTGCTTATCTCTGGTACGTGAGGTCCCTGGTTCGGTCCCCGACCAAGTAAGTTTGTGGTGGACAACATCGTGTCCGTGGGTTTTCTTGGAGTACTCCACGGGTGTTCTCGGGTACCAGCATGGATCGTGTGTGCCAGATATGTGTAGCTGTACGAGGTGACCATATCCCGTACTAACTGTTTCCAGTGTCGGCAATGCTTCTAACAGTGTTTTTGTAGTACGTGATTTCAAGTCAATTTCTTGCGTTTGCCTTGTGTAACTCCCCTGCAACCATGATTTTTTGCATATGTTGCCTCATCCGTATAGGGTGTGTGTGTGATGTTAGTATTGTAGTATGATGGTAAAATTTAATTATGTTCTTCGTGCCCTATGTCCTCGAACAGTTTAAGTTCGTGTTCTATGTCCTTAAGTTTTGGACATCAGTGTATTTCCCATACATATATATAAACTAGCTTCCCATACATAGTCGTTTTTCCTATACAACGATTGTCCTGACGAGTTGGATAATTGAATTAATTCATTAACACCCGATGGCTTTACCTGTGGCTATCTATACCCCATATTCCATACATGGGTTTCGTGTGATCCTCTTAATTGTCTTCAACAGAATTTATTATTACTAATCTTTGTTATATTTTCGGCAATATGATCATTGTTTACGTCAAATAATGTGTTCGATGAAGGCAACGATACATTTTCAAAATTTTAACAAAGATTGGTAGTAAGGTTGCTTTAGCCAGATTTTATTTAAGTTAACAATTCTTTATAACGTTAAATTTTCATTATTCTGTTCATACTTCGTTATGTACTGCCCTAAGATCGTTTTTGATGTAATGAAGAATTACTTAAACGTAATTTCCTAATTAACTGTTCAAAATGGCATAACACAGAACACAATATACGAGAATGTGTTCGAAAATACTTGAACATTTACCTCTTCAATTTTTACAAAATATCTTCTTTATAAACGAATATACACTCATTCACAATTGAATACCTTCTATGTTCTAAATTAACTGTAAAAAGCCTACTGGCCCAAAACTAAATAACATCAATAGGTTGATTTGGCAATAAAAGAAAATAATAGCAAACGTTACGGACCATTCTTCATAATAACATATATCGTTATATCTTCCAATGGAAACATGATTTTTCGGCCCGAAAAAGAAAAAAAAAACGTTAGCGGTCTTGCTTCTGAATCTGACGGTCTAAAGTTCGAATCCGCTAGCCGGGAATCCTGACTGACATTTTCTTCAGTTCCTCTAGCTGAAATCATAATGATACCTTTAAATATAGGACCTAGATGTCTTCCGTTACCAGTGTCATTGGTTATATATTAATCGAGTATAATTTGACTTCGCTGGCTACACTGAAAGTTTGTTAACTAAATACATACATAATTTCTGCTGAATGCTGTTATATGAACTTACAGTTATTTTTCAAGATCTTTCGTATAGTTAAGAATTTCGAGTGTTCGACAATTATAACATCCCAAACCGCGCACCAAGATTTCTAGCCTATAGAAAAAAGATCTAAGGAAAATATATTAGTTTATTTGCATAAGAGCACGGTGTCTCAGTGGAAGCGCGCTCATCTCTGGTGCGATAGGTTCGATCTATGTCCTCACGAGTTGTGATGGACAACATCGTGTCCCTGAATTTTCTCAGAATTCACCCGTTTTCTCCCACATTTTCATTCTCCAAATTGTTTATTAATTACCTGTTTCCTTTAGTATAAAGGGGATAATCGTGAAACATAAAACTAGAAATTTCATTTCATTTTCAACTAGCAGAATACCCGTTCTTCGCACGGAAAAAATAGTCTCATTTGGGATATAAAGAGCTGAATTTGGGTTTAAAAGGCATCGGAAGTGTTACTGTTCATCTCAACAACCTTGAAAACTATGGATTCGACACTAAAATCGGTCATTTTTTAAATCATATATATATATATATATATATATATATATATATATATATATATATATATATATATATATATATTGGGGGGACCCATTCAGATGCAGAAGATATATATATATATATCCTCCCCCTCCTAAAAGTTGAGGGACTGAATTTGCTCTCCCCTTCCCCTAATGTCATCGTCAAAATAAAATGATAAAAAAAAAAAACATCCCAGGCCCGAATCTCATCTATGTTGACAATTTGATCGAAATCGGTCGGTGATTCAAGGGGTCCGAAGTCACAAACATACTAACTTTCATTTTATATATATATATATATATATATATATATATATATATATAGCATTTTAGAGACATTATTTGGCTCACTTGCTAATTTTTTTAAAAAAGAGAAAAGTGTTTTCTTTGTCTTTTAAGTTATTCAACAAACTTTAAAAAAATAAAAAGAAGTACGAGCTGAGCGCAGCGAACCCATAGACAAAGTTTGGTTCCGTTATTTTAATGTAACATTTTTTTTAACTTTCAAAGATAGCAACCCTGCTTATAGTAACACCTGAGAAAATCCTTCAGAAAGAAATCCAAACTGATGACGAGAAAGAGCTACTACTGTAATTACCTATTCCTTGACTTGCTATATATACATATTATCTGTAATAGATTATTTAATAATAACTATACTACGAGATATAGGGCAAGATATGTGTATATAAAAAATAAAACCTATGCTACGCACACACTGGTGTGTTACATTGTTGATTGCCTATCATGTGCGTATGTTATAAGATATTCAGACCACGAGCTCACACAGAGAGGAGATATCCGTTGCTGATAAGACTGGTTGATTCAGTAAATACGTTAGATGAGAAATTCATGTTGGTTACACCCAGATGTCCAATTGGGAAGCTCCAAGTTGTTCCTTCCTTCTGTCTACCTTGAATAATAACAATAATACAAGGCAGTTACAAGAAACTGTCAGACTGTTTTATCTACGTGATTATAATGAGCATCAAAATTGGCCTTTGCATAGTAGAAGCTTGCCTCAGAAGAAAATACAGGGTGGCCTATATATTGATTGACAAAAATATATGGAAGTATACGACCCAAAGAATGGAGAAAAAAATGATTGTGTATTTTCCTTTATTAACAGACATTTCCTTTTATATATATATATATATATATATATATATATATATATATATATATAATTAGCTTAGGATATCTACGAAACAAGAATAGAAAATGTCTCGTCCCGACGTAGCGGTTTGGACGAACAATTTGATATTATCTTTGAAACAATTTTTATCACCATGTTCTTTTCAAAATCCATTAGAAAACAATATCGTAAGAATTGTAAATGTAAAATGCCATACCTGAAAAGAAAACAAGATATTAAGTATGTTCACTATTGTATTAACTTCTCGGGCGCGGTTCAATTCTCGGTAAGTCATGTGGTTTGGATCCTATGAATTGGCGCCCAAAAGGGGGCAGGCCCCCCATGATTCACGTGTACGTAATATAGCAAACCACGTAGAATTGGAGGTGCTCCCCGTAGAAAATTTTCTTCGAGTGTCCCTGATCCTATGCCAGATTGTGGGCCCACTTCTGAAATAGGCCCGCTACTGAAAAGGACGTTAAATCCAATTAATCAACTAACATCGTAACTGTAATATAAAATCATTCCCTAATGCTTTCTCACCAGATAGAATAGTTAATTTTGTTTCTTGTTATATATTTCTTGAAATGGTAAAATCATAACTACAGTGGAAATAAATGAAGAAATACTTACGTTTTTCCTATTTATAAGTACCATGTATAATACTGATTTCTTCGGCAGGAAGATGCTTAACTCCATTTAAAACTTGAATACTGTTTCGTATTGTACTTTCGAGTTTCCTCTTATATATAAATTGTGCTGGAAAGTGACGTTAAATCTCAATTAATTTGTTACTCAATAAAGCTAACAGTAACAAATACACCTCTGGTGCTTGGGGTCCCGGGTTCGATCCCAGCCCCCGCCAAGTGAACTTTGTGGTGGACAAACACCGTGTGCGTGGGTTTTCTCGGGGTTCTCCCGTTTCCTCCCACTTTCTTCATTCCACCACCTTCATTCCCACATTCTTCATTCATTACTCATCATCACCGTCTCCTTTAGCCTAACCGGCAATACCGTGGGACGTAAAACTCAAAGATTTCAAAGTAACAAATACGGCAGTACGTCGTAGAAAAGTAAAAGTAATATCAAATACAGGTAAGTAATGATTTGGTAATATGAGGTTGTTTTAAAAGTATTCAGCATCTGGAGGTCAAAATTGAGGAGAATGCAGCACAGGACTGAAACGGCATAGATTGAAATTTCAGCTCATAAACCTGTTTCTGCCCTATGTCGTTTCGGTCCTATACCGTTTCGGTCGTACACATGTAACCCAAATTGAGAAGTCATTTAAAAATAACATTATGAAATCATTTATGTACCATTTTATTCGATGACCTTGTCCCATTTTTTCGGCAACTAAATAAGCTCATCACTATAGAATGTCCATTGTTTCTGGTAAGAAAAAAGTGACACGTGATTTCTACTGGCTTCGCTTCAAACTAACTTCACACTATTCACTGAATTTTGCACAGACCGAAACAAGTGATAGTACGACTGCGCCAGATTAGAAGTATATGGTGGATGCATTACAATTTCCCAGACAAACTTTTGCCACTTCTGACGGGTTGTTAAACATGTATACGGTCTAGCGTGGCGAGCGTTGGATACAACCAGTTCGGGCAGTTTTTTAATTGGTAAGTGCACTCGATTTAGTTGTCAACAGTATCGGTCCGAATGTATAGTTCTGCCTGGTGGCAGCAGCTTGCAGCGGCGCAAATCTGTCTTCAACATTGGGAAGGAGGAGCAGGTAAAACCGTTTTCTTTACTTTTTTTATATTATTATTATTTTGTTTTTGTTAAGCGATGCTCAAAATATTTGTGAAGTTGAAAAACAGTCCTGTGGAGGATCAGGGAGCAGAGTTGTCTTCAACATTGGGATGCGAGCAGATTTGAGGCTTGTTCTGGGAGGGGGGACATCAGAGTCAGCTAATGTTGCACTTAAATGTAGATCTTTTTGTAGTAAGTTTCTCCAAATGATCTTTACGGCACAATATCTTATGTCGGATTGTAAGAATTCCTACACATTTTGCATATCTACTACTTTCAACTCTCAGCTGTGAAATGGCGTTAGATTTGACCCGCTTTGATCATAGCCTGAGATTTGATTCACTAACGCTATCTCGTGTCAAAATGCTCAATACCTTTTAGATAGTTGATATTTTTACTATTCAGTGTTGGAGGCACTTGAGTTCCGAAATTAAAATCTTGCAAATGGACGAACTCATTTTCACAGATAAATTATTATTTAGTCTACTACAATGGATCTGATTTTTTCAGTTTCAAATATACAAATTTAAATTGAATGTTGTAAAAAGGGATCTGAGTTACATTTTAGAGGAGTTCTGATATGAGTGACTTCCAGTGGCGTATTTGCGATTTTGTTTCGGGTGGGGGTTGCTAACTTTATTCCTAGGGAACGTGAAAATTCTGCAAGATATTTCATTTACTTCAATATAGTAAATAAAATTTCGAGGTGTGCTTAAACCCGGAAGCTTCCCTTAAATACGCCACTGGTGACTTCATATCAGTGAATTCCCTATAAAAGGGGCACATCACTTTCCGGTACGATCTAGTACTCGTATCTTTCTCTGAGATTTCGTGTTGGGCCGTACCAAACCTAAACAAATCGCTGTGAGAATAAAAAGAAAACTTCAGCAGAAAATCCTCAAAATAAGACTTAAATGTTCACACGAGCAATGGATGAATCAGAGAAACTTTCCAAAAGATTTAATAAGTCCTTAATTTGAGTTCTCAACTTCATCCAAAGCCCTGCCCAAGATTTGTTTAGGTTGGTAACAATTGAACGTCAATATATTTTCCACTGAATGCTCATTGAATTGTGACTACCTACCTAATACTTTGTTGATCCACCTTTTGCTCAGAGGACGGCCTAGACGCAGCGTGTCATGGATACTGGTAGTTGATGACATGTTTCCACGGGGATCTGACACCAAATATTACTGATGGCATACCACAATGAGCCCGCAGATGGTGCAGGAATCATATTGCGAGAAGTGTGTTTCACAAAATTCCACAAATGTTTCTTTACGATTAAGATACGGCGACTTAAGGGGTCAATTCATATGCTGAAGCTCCGTGGAATGTTCCTTAAGCCAAACAAGTACAGTCCTGGCTTGGTGGCCCCGTGCATTGTCGTCCTGGAAATTGCCGTCCTCGTGTGGGTAGAAGTGTTGCATTGTAGGGTGTAAGTGGTTCTCACAGGTACACAACGGATGTTTTGCTGTGGTTCAGACACACCAACGGTTCCAGTCCATGCCAACTGAAGTATCCCACAAGCATACAGCTGCCCTCACCTGTCTGTGTAGTACGCACCATGTACGAGGGACCCTTAGGTTGGTGCTGTTGGCGCCACACATGCACAAACTCCTCCGAGAGGAGTACCACAAACCGTGATTTATCGGACCAACACACCCTTTTCTAATCATCCACGGTCCAATTAGCGTGTTCCTGTGCCCGAGTGCGACGAAGTCGGTGGTGTCGAGTCGTAAGGAGTGAGTGACGAGTGTATCATCTGCTGTGAAACTGCATGTGTGCCAGAGTACGCAGTATAATTACGTAGGATATTAGTATTGTGTATCCACCATTGTATTGGTCACGTAATTCCCGGACACCGATGGTTCAATTGGCTGTCACGAGCTGTTTGACACGACGCTCACCCCACGTTTTGAACTTCGTACACCCCTGTAGTTCTGTATCTTGGAGATCATTGCCCCATTTTCTTTCCAGTCCTTGTACACTTTCACTACTCAGGAAAGGGTACATCCGATAAGTATAGCCATCTGGGTTATTGACGCACTTATTGTTCAGATACCCACAATCATGTCCTATTAAGAGTCTTCATCCCGGCGAAATTAAAATACCGCTAATTTTACAGTAATTATGTGATATCTTCAAATAGATAAAAGATAATCGAAATGTGGAACAAGAGCGCCCTAAACAATATTATTTTACATGAGAAACCGTTATCACGACTCAATTATCTGCTTTCGATTTCGAGCCGTTTTGAAAATCGGCATTTATTTTCGCGTTTCTAAACAGCTGAAAACGGAAAGCCACTAGGTGACTTGTGATAACGGTACCTCACGCAAAATAATATTGTCTAGGGCGCTCTTGTTCCATATTTCAATTATCTTTTACCTATTTGAAGATATCACATAATTACTGTAAAATTAGCGGTATTTTAATTTCGCCGGGATGAAGACTCTTAAAATGGGGATAAATCCTGCTCACCTTCCATTATAACAGTGTGCTGCCTGCTAACATATAACCTCGAGTGTGTTCTTTCTCTGCAACACTACCAGTCAGGATGCTCACGTAATTAGCTCTGCTGCTGGCCACACTTTCTTGTGCGGAGGAGTGATCGCAATTCAGTTAGCACTCAGTGTATATTTACTTATCAAACATCTATGAGTAAATAAACTACGACAACACCAGTTTTATTTAATTCCACCCATCTTGTTCCTTTTGTTTGTACAGCTTTATTGCTCTGTCCTGGTTAAGAAAAACCCTCTATTGAGTCAGAGGTTATAGCAGTCACGGGTTCAACTACTTTTGTCACTGACTGTACACATGTGCTCAGTTCTGTAGCTTAAACTCCGAAGTATGCATCTTCCTTCATAATCTCTGACAGGACTGAATGCTGCACTGCATGAAGGACGGTACAATATTCCACTGGAAAACCATCATGAATTATATGTCTCAATTCAGAGACGAATCAGAGGTATTCTCACACATTAATCAGGTAAATTGGATTTTCTCCAGGTATTTGCATTATCTTTTAATCACATGTAAATGTGCCTTTCGTGAACGCCTTACCAGAGCTAGAAACATTTATGAAAAGTAGAAGAACAGAAAAGTGGAATTGGTTAAATTTTTGCGGGTAATCTATTTTTTCGAAAATGAGCTCCCTCATGTCTAAGTGGTTAACGTACACACCTTTGAGGTGGAAGAGCTGAATTCGGTTCCCGAAGAGAGCTCGTGTGATTTGGATTCAGCGTTAAGTTGTGGTTTCACGCTTCGTATAGCCTCGCTCCTGAAAGGGACATTAAACCTAAAATCATCTTCAGCAGCAGCAATATGGTGTTGCATTTTGAAAATCAGTTGAGACGCTTTATTTTCAGATACAATAAAATGTCACAGTGAACATGCTTTCTGTGTGGTCAAATAATATGAAATGAAAATTTTAAGTTTTACATACCACGGTTATGCCGCCTAGGTTAAAGAAGACGGTGATGATCAGAAATGAGTGCAATGGTGGAATGAAGAAAATGGGAGGAAACGGGAGAACTCCGAAAAATCCACGCACACGGTCTTTGTCCACCACAAATCTTCCTTGGCGCGTACTTGGAACGAACCAAAGGCCCCATGTACCAGAAGTGAACGCTCTACCACTGAGCCACCGCAAGCACTCTCTGTGTGGTTAATTCTACACCAGTTCCTGGTAATATTTTGTATAGTCCATAGTGGATTGATTTGCGTTATTGGAAACTTCGTCGGATGTCCGAGAGTACATTTTTCACTGAACTTTAACTATAGAATAATATTGAAAAGAATGTTGTTATATACGTTGCCCTCTACATTACCAAGAAATTTAAATGTTAGTCTATATGTGCGTGATATTAGTGGTATGTGTGTGAGGGACACATAATTATCAAATTTGATAAATATTACATCAAATTAAACTTAACAATAGAAGCTATCGTGCAGTATGCTTTTTTTCCCGTCTTGTATAGAAATGTTGGTAATTTGCATTATTGCCAGAAGGCATATCAAAACCATTTGTTGCCCGCCATCCGTGAATATTATGAAATGATTTTATTCCACAGCCGTCTAGTTTCGTGATGTGGTCTAACGTGACATGCTGTGATATATATTCATCACGGTAGTCAGAATTATACATAAATATTAAGAGGAAAAGGGGATTTTCGTGTGAAATTTAGAGAAAAATGGAATAAGTACTATATAAGCTATATTCGTGTTTTTTTTTTTAATTTTCTTTAAATATTATTTTGTTTATTAAAGTAGTAGATGAATAATTTAAAGTTATGTATGGCTGAATTAGAAGTGATAAAACCAATTTCCATATTTATTTTTTAAAATCATTTTTATTTTAAAATAGAAACAAATGTATTATGATCGTATGGGATTTATTCTCTCGCATTAGGCTTGAAACATAGTCTCTTCATCTACAACAGGGTGTTTCAAAATGAATATCAGGGATTAAGGCTTTGTAGTATTTGTTGCAATTAACTTAGCAATAATGCATCAAATAAAAGAGCAACTCAAACAGTTTTGTATGCACGCATGCACATGCACTGATTCCTCTGTCTGCCGTTAGAAAGCGCTAGTAGCAAAGATGGCGACTAGTGAGCAAAAAGCTTTTTTGTGTTTTACATGTGCAAAAACTGAATCTGTAGTTACAGTGCAACCATCTGGGTGGAGAATTTTAAGAAGACGCTTACAATTACATCCTTATCGTTGGCTTACAACTACTCCTCTAAAGCCTACAGACTACGGTTTACGTGACAACTTTGCAAATGAAATCTTGCTGCATGACGATGAAGATTTTCTGAATCGCGTCGTCTTCAGTGAAGAATCAACATTTCACCTAAGTGGAGATGTGAACACTTATAACATTCGCATCTGGGGGTCAGCAAATTCCCGTTAGATGGTACAGTTTCCACGAGACTCCCCTAAATTGAATGTGTTTTGTGCCATGTCCCGGCGGAAAGTTTATGGTCTTTCTCACCTATCGACTCGATGTGTGCCGTGTGACGAATGGTCCTCACATTGTACAGTTGTAGCAAGAAATGTTTGAGTTGCTCTTTCATTTGATGTAATATTTATAATTGTACGTTACATGTAATAAATGCTACAAAGCCTTAAATAATCGAAGTTCATTTTGAAACACCTTGTATTAGGAGCATATTAAGTGGCCTTATAAGACTGTAATGTTATTTTGTCCGTTCGTTATTTCACACTCAAAGAACTACTGAACAAAAGCGAATTTTTGAATACTGTTTTTTTTTAGAATAGATAGATAAAGTGATTATCCTACCCAAGTTATTTAAGGGTGTCAATCCATTATCACATCTTAACGGATAACAGTGACTTTAACGATGAGTATCCATATCCCAAAGATTCAGTTTCGCGTGATCTTCTTTACTGTCCTTAGTAGAGTTTATTCTACAATGTTATTAGTGCATATGGGTTTAGAAAACTCCCAAATTTAAACATATAGACCTACCAATTGTAATAGATCTTATTGAATTTAATGAGTGTAAATCAGAGATGGTATGGGTCAATGAAAACACCCACTGACCCACTACCCACCGTGACCCACGACCTTCAGGACCCACAACCCACCACCCACCATGACCCACTCCGACCTACCACCAGGCCGGTAGCCAGCCCAAAAATGTAGGGGGGCCCGGTTGAAGTTAGGAGGGCCCGATCCAACCATATTATAGTTCACCACCATATTATAGTTCATTTGTAATCCTACCGTGAAAATTTTAGGGGGAGCAACAAAAATTTAGGAAGCCCGGCTACGGGATACGGGCCTGTCTACCACCAACCAAAATCCATCGTCACCAACTCTGACCCATGATCCACTTCCTCCTCTCCACTGATTAAAGAATTTACAGTTGTAATAACACGCGTCCTTAGAGCGCAAAGGTTCTGGGTCTTATGCAGAGTCATTCCATCACGTTATTAGTGCCATACTAAAGATTTCGGCTCACATATGTTTCCTGCAGTCGTCAGGATTTTAGTATGACACTAATCATACGTCAAAACGACTCTGTATAAGGCATTCTATGTCCAATTTTAGAAATTTTACAGGAGCGAAAATAAAGTTGAACTATAGACTAATAAACGAAAACCAAGTAGTTCTAAGAGTGTTACAATATGCGTATGAATGTAAATAGTATTAATTACTATTTTGAATAAATTGCTTAACATTCTTCGTCACTTTCACCTGTTATGTATGGCAAAGTATCTTGCACTTGGAACGATGCAGGGGCGGATCCAGGACGGACTTCGGGGGGGGGGGGCGTTGTAATACTGCTACTTAGAGCTACTCTTAAGAGTTCCAAACTCTGGGATGAGTTTTATTTATATATAAAATAAGAAAGATTTCTTTTCTGAGGGGGGCAATGACCCCGATCACCACCTCTGTATCCGCCCCTGGGACGATGATGGCAAGTTGTTGTGGAAGTGATGATAATCTTGAAGAATTACGTCGGTATTGAACATAGACATAAGGTCATCTTTCTTGGGTGTTGATATTAGAAGTGGAATGTTGTACACTTGAGGGACTTCAAGATGAAGTTATTCTTATGTCCACGAACATGAATTTCACGGAAAGAACTGTCTGAAATTCTTTCTTTGAATTTAACCCTACAATGCATGATTTCCTTAAATTTTCTCTGAAAAAAATAGTTTTGCAAGAGACAACAAAAATGAGCAACGGAAACACTGTTACGCTTAATAGTGCCATCTGTGCGGAAACTGTAGAATTACAACTAGCTTCGAACGTTCCCAATCTGGTCAACATAAATTAGCAATTTCATACCGTTACGTAGGAGAGCACAAATTATTTACCACCGTGATCCATATCAGTCGAACGAAGTAGTAATGGGGTTACTTTAGGAAACTTTTTGGCCCCTGGGTCCCTGCCTCAGGACCCATGGTCCCTGGCCGGGGTCAATGACCTAGGGGTACATAGGACCACCCCCTCTAAATTTTGGCAGGGGTACCATGGCCCACCCCCTAAATTTTGGCAGGGGTACATAGGACCACCCCCCTTAAATTTTGGAAATTGCCAAATCTAAAAATTTGGTATGGTAGCCTAGGACCACAGTATGTACCTCTATCGGTATTGGGGGTCTATGTCGTTCCCTTTCATGGGTAAAAAATTGCCAAAAAGTCAAATTTCGGGGGTTTTTGACCTAATTTATCCCCTTGGATGAGGTGTTATTACCCTATATGGTTATATGGGCGTATACAGGGGTCCATTCCCTTTCATAAGACATGGGTATATGAATGCACCCCTTGAAAAATTTGAGAGGGGCACCTTGGCCCACCCCTTAAATTTTGGAAATTGACCAATTAAAACATTGTGTATTATAGTACATGACCCTAATATGTATTATGATAAATTTGGGTGGTCCACCTCGTTCCCTTTTAGGGGTACAAAATTGCCAAAATATAAACGTAAGCAATACGTAGTACCACGTGTTTGGTTTTTGGTCGATTTTATCCCCTTTGATGAGGTGTTTTTATCCTATATAGTTATATGGTCATGTATAGGGGTCCATTACCTTTCATAAGATATGGGTATATTTGTGCACCCCTTTAAAAATTTGGGAGGGGTACTTTGGCCCACCCCTTAAATTTTGGAAATTGCTCATTTTATATATTTGGTATTATAGTACTGGACCCTAACATGTATTATAATAAATTTGGATGGTCCACCTCGTTCTCTTCTAGGGGTACAAAATTGCCAAAATATAAACGTAAGCAACACGTTGTACCACGTGTTTGTTTTTTGGCCCATTTTATTTCTTTGGATGAGGTCCTATTACCTTATATGGTTATATGGTTATGTATAGGGGTTTATTTCCTATTATAAGACATAGGTACATTTGTGCACCCCTTTAAAAATTTGGGAGGGGTACCTTGGCCCACCCCTTAAATTTTAGAAATTGCCTATTTTACACATTTGGTATAATAGTATAGGACCCTAATATATATTACTATAAATTTGGGTGGTCCACCTCGTTCCCTTTCATGGGTACGAAATTGCCAAATTTTTAGTACAACCACATGTTTCGTTTTTGACCTAATTTATTCCCTTGGATGAGGTCCTATTACCTTATATGGTTATATCGTCATATATAGGGGTCAATTTCCTATCATAAGACATAGGTACATTTGTGCACCCCCGGGAGGGGTACCTTGGCCCACCCCTTTAATTTTGGAAATTGCTCAATTTAAACATTTGGTATTATAGTATAGGACCTTAACATGTATTATGATAAATTTGGTTGGTTCACCTCGTTCCCTTTCATGGGTACGAAATTGCCAAATTTTAGTACAACCACGTGTTTGTTTTGGCTCAATTTATCCCCTTGGATGAGGTCCTATTACCTTATATGATTATATGGTTATGTATATTGGTCCATTCCCTATTATAAGACATGGGTATATTGATGCACCCTTTAAAAATTTGGGAGGGGTACCTTGGCCCACCCCTTAAATTTTGGAAATTGCCCAATTTAAACATTTGGTATAATAGTATAAGACCCTAATATATATATATATATATATATATATTACTATAAATTTGGGTGGTCCATCTCGTTCCCTTTCATGGGTACGAAATTGCCAAATTTTAGTACAACCACGTGTTTCGTTTTTGACCTAATTTATTCACTTGGATGAGGTCCTATTACCTAATATGATTATATGGTCATGTATAGGGGTCCATTTTCTATCATAAGACATAGGTACATTGATGCACCCCGGGAGGGGTACCATAGCCAATCCCTTAAATTTTGGAAATTTTTCAATTTAAGCATTCGCTATCATAGTACATGACCTCAATATGTATCATGATAAATTTGGGTGGTCCACCTTGTTCCCTTTCATGAGTAAAAAAAAATACCAAAATATAAACATAAGCAATATGTTGTATCACGTGTTTGGTTTTTGGCCCAATTTATTCCGTTTGAAGCGGTCTTATACCGTATATGGTCATATGGTCATGTATATAGGTTCATTTCCTATCATAAGACATGAGTACATTGATGCACCCTTTAAAAAATTTGGGAGGGGTATCTTGACTCATCCACTCAGTTTTAGAAATTGTTTAATATAAGCATTTGGTATCTTCGTACAGGTCTTCAATATGTACCACTATAAATTTGGATGGTCCACATCGTTCCCTTTCATGGGTAAAGAACTACCAAAAAACAAATTTCGGAGGTTATTGACCCTAGGTAAAGAACTACCAAAAATCAAATTTCGGAGGTTATTGACCCCTATTTAGCACGTTATATGGGTATGTACAGAGGTTTATTACCTTTATATGTTTATGTTCCCTTTTAAATTTGGGAATTATCAAATAACAAAATTCGGTAAACGTTTTCTAGGACCCATTGTAGATGTTGATGTTCCTCTTATGGCCAAATATTCAAAATTTAAATGTTATTGACCGGCTTTATTATTGAATAAGTACAGGATTTATTACTTTTTCATAAGACACAGGTGTATTTGTGTACCAATCTTAAATTTTGGAAGGGGTACATTTCTTATTGTCGTATCAATAATTGGTAATTGTTCTTAAAATTGGATAGTATCTCATTCATTGGGTAAATCATTGTCAAATATGAGTATGATCACGTGATCGGTTATTGACCTATGATGGGATTAGGAGTCCAGGACATTGGTACATTGAAACTTTGTAGGATAATTTGAGAATTGTCAAATGAAATTACGTCATTGGTTTTGATTATTCCCGCCAAATATAAACGTAAGCAAGACGTTGTACCACGTGATTGTCCTTGATGAGGTAGTGTACAGGGATTCATTTCCTTTGTTGTGGTACTTCTTAAGTTTGAGTACACACACTTCTAGAAAACAGTTGGTTTTACTCAGGTAAACAATTGACGGACATTATTGACCTTATTGAACATATAATGATATGATTAATTCTAAGACTTAGGTATATCAAGAGAAGTATTCTTTAAATTTGGGAATGGTGATAAACAGAACTTTAACATAAGGTGCGAAATTTGAAACAATACATTGAACTTTAGTCACAGCTCATAGTCTAAGATCATTGGTGGTGATTGATTTGAAATCTGATAGCTAACCTTATTGAATCTTATGACTCATAGACGAAAGGCAATACATGCTACAACAGTTTGAAATTTAATCATAAGGTGATGTAATCTGACACTAGCAAAGTTATTGTTAATGCAATTTGATTGGCTGATCACTATCTTTCCTGCAATCTGATTGGTTGATCACTATCTTTCGTGCAATCTGATTGGTTGATGATTTTCAAATCTTTGCTGTATTCAGTTTTAAGTTTTGTTTAACATTTAAAAATCTTGGTTTCGTTCAACATTTTGCACTCACTGATAAATATGAGTGAATTTTTTGTTTCAGATTTTTTTTTGAAATTTGTTTCAAAATTTTTTGTTTGAAAATTTTTTTTGAAAATTTTTAATTTTTTGTTGCAAAATTTTGTTTGAAAATTTTTTGTTTAAAATTTTTTCGTTTCCAAATTTTTTTGTTTAAAATGTTTTTGTTTCGAATTTTGTTTTTTCAAAATTTTGTTTGAAATTTTTTTTCGTTTTAAAATTTTGTTTGAATTTTTCGTTTCCAAATTTTTTCGTTTCAAAATTTTGTTTCAAAGTTTGGTTTGACATTTTTAAAGTTTGTGCACTCATTAGTAAAGAACCGGAACTGTTTAGAACTAAAACCTCTGGCAACTTTGTGGTGCAATAGTACACGTCAGAACATGATAATGCAACGTCATCAGTTTTGCATCATATATAAGTATCGTTCGAGTTAGTATTCATGATAACATCATCATGGCTACTTGTCTGCAATTTCTAAACACGCGTGATGTGATGAAATCATTTACCAAGATTACTGATTTACAACAGAATGTACCTTATAGAATCTTAGCTAGCCAAATGATCCCTACAAAGTTTGGATTAAGAATCGTAGTGAAGCTTGAAAATGATAAGTATATAATTTTACCAGCAAGATATTTACCCATGGAAGCATCAAAACAAGAAGAACTGTTACGTTTCTTAAATACTGGATCTGTATCTTTATGTTACAAAGGATTCTTGGGTCGAAGTCATCAACTTGAATTTAGTACACAGCCAGATTCGTCAGAAATTGTGATGAAATCATGAATTCAAACGTCAGCACATTCCTTTGACGTCAGACATAGTTGTATGAATTTGGTTTGTCGGCATGACGTTAGCAACTGTGATGAAATCATGAATTCAAACGTCAGCACATTCCTTACCAATGACGTCAGCAATAACTATAAACCAGCAAATACAGTGTCATCCCACGAAATAATTTGAGCAAGTGCTTTTCAGGAGGAAAGATGTGTACTTCTAACGATAAAGAATTCATCTTCGCAAGCTATTATCCAATAAATATATTTCAAACAAAACATGTGATGATTGGTATCAGTGCTAGAACATTTGAACCAGTGATTCGATTGGGCAAAGCAGAACAATTTGGTGTACAACTGACCTGTGAAGAATGGCAAATATTATGTTCACGAATCGACCAAATGAACGATTATTTTCATGATGAGCTAAATGTGACCATAGTCAAATCATTAGGCTCAAATCATGAAGTGGTGATGCGTACAGTCCTCGAAGAGAAGATGGTGCTGTTACGTAAAAAGAGTACATTTCATGTCCCTCGCAACATGGTGTATCTAACGGAACAGAATGGAACAAATTTATCAACGTATTCCAGTGTGTTAAACATGCAGTGGAAGTGTGCAACAAAACTAGTATATTCCTGAAAAAGTACTATTTTGAAAAATGTGTTATGCATATTGTACAACATGTATCTAGATATTGTGATGGTTGTCAACATCGTTCGTGGGTGCATACATGTATTGATAAACAGTTTATTTGTGATCAAATGGACATTGAGTTTCCACCAATTGATATTGCATTAGACCTTAAAAGACTTCAATTGGAATTAAAATTATATGCTAAAGACAAACTAGTGCAAGAAGTTCAAAATACATTGTATCGACAATATCCAGAACCACTATCTGGTATGGATGTATGTGGAGTGTAATAAAATGATCCATTTCAATGAATTGTGTTTTTTTTTTCATTTCAAGTACAACCCCATGTTCTGACGTGTACTATTGCACCACAATGTTGCCAGAGGTTTTAGTTCTAAACAGTTCCGGTTCTTTACTAATGAGTGCACAAACTTTAAAAATGTCAAACCAAACTTTGAAACAAAAATTTCAAACAAAAATCTTTGAAACAAAATTTTGAAACGAAAAAATTTGGAAACGAAAAAAATTCAAACAAAATTTTGCAACAAAAAAATTTTCAAACAAAAAAATTTTGAAACATTTCAAACAAAATTTTGAAACAAAAAATTCAAACAAAAATTTGAAAGCAAGAATTTTCAAACAAAAAGTTTCAAGCAAAAAAATTCAAACTAAAAATTTTACGTTTCACGGTTAACCGTCAAACTTTATCCGGTTTTTAACTACTCGATTAACAAATAAACGGTTTTGATCATATTTATCAGTGAGTGCAAAATGTTGAACGAAACCAAGATTTTTAAATGTTAAACAAAACTTAAAACTGAATACAGCAAAGATTTGAAAATCATCAACCAATCAGATTGCACGAAAGATAGTGATCAACCAATCAGATTGCAGGAAAGATAGTGATCAGCCAATCAAATTGCATTAACAATAACTTTGCTAGTGTCAGATTACATCACCTTATGATTAAATTTCAAACTGTTGTAGCATGTATTGCCTTTCGTCTATGAGTCATAAGATTCAATAAGGTTAGCTATCAGATTTCAAATCAATCACCACCAAGGATCTTAGACTATGAGCTGTGACTAAAGTTCAATGTATTGTTTCAAATTTCACGCCTTATGTTAAAATTCTGTTTATCACCATTCCCAAATTTAAAGAATACTTCTCTTGATATACCTAAGTCTTAGAATTAATCATATCATTATATGTTCAATAAGGTCAATAATGTCCGTCAATTGTTTACCTGAGTAAAACCAACTGTTTTCTAGAAGTGTGTGTACTCAAACTTAAGAAGTACCACAACAAAGGAAATGAATCCCTGTACACTACCTCATCAAGGACAATCACGTGGTACAACGTCTTGCTTACGTTTATATTTGGCGGGAATAATCAAAACCAATGACGTAATTTCATTTGACAATTCTCAAATTATCCTACAAAGTTTCAATGTACCAATGTCCTGGACTCCTAATCCCATCATAGGTCAATAACCGATCACGTGATCATACTCATATTTGACAATGATTTACCCAATGAATGAGATACTATCCAATTTTAAGAACAATTACCAATTATTGATACGACAATAAGAAATGTACCCCTTCCAAAATTTAAGATTGGTACACAAATACACCTGTGTCTTATGAAAAAGTAATAAATCCTGTACTTATTCAATAATAAAGCCGGTCAATAACATTTAAATTTTGAATATTTGGCCATAAGAGGAACATCAACATCTACAATGGGTCCTAGAAAACGTTTACCGAATTTTGTTATTTGATAATTCCCAAATTTAAAAGGGAACATAAACATATAAAGGTAATAAACCTCTGTACATACCCATATAACGTGCTAAATAGGGGTCAATAACCTCCGAAATTTGATTTTTGGTAGTTCTTTACCTAGGGTCAATAACCTCCGAAATTTGTTTTTTGGTAGTTCTTTACCCATGAAAGGGAACGATGTGGACCATCCAAATTTATAGTGGTACATATTGAAGACCTGTACGAAGATACCAAATGCTTATATTAAACAATTTCTAAAACTGAGTGGATGAGTCAAGATACCCCTCCCAAATTTTTTAAAGGGTGCATCAATGTACTCATGTCTTATGATAGGAAATGAACCTATATACATGACCATATGACCATATACGGTATAAGACCGCTTCAAACGGAATAAATTGGGCCAAAAACCAAACACGTGATACAACATATTGCTTATGTTTATATTTTGGCATTTTTTTTTTACTCATGAAAGGGAACAAGGTGGACCACCCAAATTTATCATGATACATATTGAGGTCATGTACTATGATAGCGAATGCTTAAATTGAAAAATTTCCAAAATTTAAGGGATTGGCTATGGTACCCCTCCCGGGGTGCATCAATGTACTACCATGAGCAAAATAAATGACGCGTCTCTTTATTTTGAAGTTTTTTGAAAATATCTCCGTTTTCTTTATATGTTCGAAATTTCGGAAGGTTTCCCCAGCAGGACAGGTTAATAACAAACCCGTTTTTAATATTTGTGTTAGATATTAGCTTAAAATAAAGAAATTAGAGGCAAAAAACATTAAATCGACAGAAATCTCGAGAATTACCAACTCTGCTAAAGTGGGAAATTTTCAAGAACGCGAGGGAATTCTGCATTTCAACACGAAGCAGCGACATCTATGTCATTGAGAGAAATGTGGATTAAATCTACAAACTAAACTTTTAACGAATATTTCTAGTATGTCTTATTATATGCATTATCTGCAAACTCCAAATATATGAATATATGCTAAGTATTAACATAAAGATAGAGCAAATAGTGGAAATTATCTATGGAAAAGGACGAATTGGTAGGACGATCGTAATGAAATATCGTCTTTACCGGAACAGGCTCAGTTCACGTAAAAAAACAAATAGCTCAGTTAGTTAAAGCAACGAGTCTGTATACTGAAGGTAGCGGGTTCGATCCCCTGGAAATGCCGTTGTCATTTTTATCACTACACTACGGTTATTTTATTTATTTTTTTATGTGGGAAAGAATCAAATTGTAACGTATGTGTAAAACTCATGACGATACCAAAAAAAGAAAAAATGCCGTTGTCGCACTTGCACTAGCGTCCCTAATTTTGTTTGCAAACAGTTTCGTAATTATTTCCCCTGTGCTCACTGCTCACGATATGCTCGCTGGCGCATAACGAATGTTTCCCAGTAAATGTTAATTCTAATTTGGAGAATTTTATAAAGTTTCACAATATTTCTCACTAGATAGTCTTCTATCTACGTGTTTGGATATTTTGATAACAGATGTCCCTATTAAATGTTTAATTTTCCCTAGATGTTTAATTACGGAAAAGTTTTACAATGTATTTGTATTGAATTGAAATTGTTTTGAATTTACTACATAAGGTAAGTAGACCCAAGGAGGAGAACTCAAGTAATTGATATTCTACGTAAAAGCAACCTATTGTAGAATGATGATGCTTCTTACCTTCAGCACATAATCTTTACGTTAGAGAGTCAGACAGAGAAAAATCCTGTTTTTCCTCCTCTATGACCACCCATCTTAAACCTCTACATATCGTTGTTCGTCTCACAAAATTTCGGTGCTCCAAAAACATTCAAATAATAATAATAATAATAATAATATAATAATAATAATAATAATAATAATAATAATAATAATAATAATAATAATAATAATAATAATAAAATAATAATAATAATAATAATAATAATCCTGAATATGCCATCCTTACATAATGTAAGGATATCTTAGTTTCCTAGTTTAAATCTTAAATATCTTAGTTTAAAATGCTTTCTTTAGTACTTATTTGAGCAACCATGTAGGAGGGGGTACGACTTTTTATTTTGCCCCTCTCATTTCAGTACCCTTCCAACAGAAAGTAATTTTTGATAAGCAGGACAGACAAAATGAATAAGAAATATATTTACAGCATCCTCTCCCCTTTCATGATTGGAATATCACGTAATATTTTTTATTCTACGAAAGATGGCCCTGTGCGGTTAGGGGTAGGTAACTAAAAGAATACCTAATATATAGCGCCCCTTGATTGTAATATTACCGCTTCTTTATTTGTACGAAGGAGCCCCTACACAATCAAGGGTGACAAAAAGAATAGGAAGAGTGTCTATTGATTCCAGTGGTGGATCCAGCACGAACTCCTGGGGGAGGGGAGGGGAAGTGAAACATTCTTTTGATGATGTGAAGCTGTCACAAATTACCACTTAACTAAACTAAACAATAGTGGGGGGAACCGGGACCCAGTCAGTTTAAATTGATGTAAAAGTTTAATTTTTGGCTTCATATTAAAGTTTTGGTTTCAAATGAGAGTTTCAGTCCAAGTGGTCAATGATCAAATCTCGTGGGGCTCTTCAGTGTAGGCTAATACGGCCCCCTTATGAGAAAAGGCAAAATTGTTAACATGTTTATAACTTTCGAATTTTTCGTCTATTTTAAAGAAATATTTTGCTTCGTATTAAAGTGTTGGTTCCAAATAACAAATTCAGTCCGAGTGGACAATGATCAAATCTCCGGGGGGGGGGGAGGGGCTCTTCAGTATAGGGGGCTACGGCTCCCTTATGGGAAAAGGCAAAAATATGAAAATGCTTATAACTTCCGAATTTTCCGTCTATTTTAAAGAAATTATTGGCTTCATATTAAAGTCTTGGCTTCAAATGACAATTTCAGTCCGTGTGGACAATGATCAAATCTCGGAGGGCTCTTCGGTGTAGGGGTTTCGGCTTCTTTATGGGACAAGATTCACGTAGTTGATATTGCAAAATTGTTTTATATATATATATAAGTGGAAACTTGCACCATTTGGTTAATTTTACCTCTTATGTTTTGCAGATTCATATTCCAAGCAATAGTTACTCCGCAGAGCTAAAAGAAGGCACTTACTAGTTTCATTAAAATGAAATGTCTTTTATGAGAGGAGCAGACGAACGAACAGGCACCCAAACGTTGGTTGAGTCGTACGGTTGAAACTCGTTAAGCTCGCTTCAATTATTATTATTATTATTATTATTATTATTATTATTAAAGCTTTTTGCTCCTAATTTAGTTATTTTACTTTATTATTTAACGAATATATTGAAAATTGTCAGAGACACGTATGCAGTAATTTATTTCGGGAGGGGTCCGACTTCAATATTAGGATAAATTATAATAAAATTTTAAAAGATAATCCCCAAAATTAGGCTAAATTTACAGAAAGGTTGGGGTTTCAGAGGGGGTCCGGACCCCCTGGACCCACCCCTAAATGCGTCCTTGTTTGTCAGTAACATTTCCTCATTTTGAAACCCTCAAAAACTTCGGATAGACTATATAAAGGAAAACGAGTTATTTTCGATAAAATATCACTTCAAGGAGACGCGACAGTTTTATTGGACATGGTGGTATCCAACGTTCACAAGGGCAAGAATTCCTTCCCTTTTATTCTTTTGCTATTGTGCTGTATCGAAAGGTCAGGTTTGTAACATATTACTCCTACGAACAAGCATGACTGGCAGATAGGAATACTGAACACAACTCCAGAGAAATGCATGCTGAACTTACGTCTTTACGCTTTGGTGATTTGCCCTCAAGGTCAATCGAGTGGTAATTCAGTTCCGTCTCTGTTCTTAAGCCATGTTCGTATTACTTCGAACAGTTTTGATAATGAAAAGCATGCCTCTTAATATAACAGACTTCTTTCGCGTAAGAAATCGAAACTCAGTTGGTCAGAGCAACTAGTCTGTAAGAATTAGGTTGTTAGTTAGTTAGGAGCCCAGTACGAGTAAGGGTTTTTATTATATTTGTTTTTATCTTTTTTATGTGAGGAAAAATCAAATTGTGACATCCCGATATCAAATGTATTTGATTAGGTAGCTTTGTCTTAGCTAAACTTTAAACATCAGTAACTGTCGAAATTATTTCACTAACCGATCACTTACTGCACATTTCAAACACGTCAAACCAGTGGCATAACATGAAGGTTAACCTCTCCTCCGCAGTCCTTAGTTATGCGTCCGTACTTTCAAGGGCGGACTAAGGCCGGGCGACTGCCCGGGGGCGCCAGAGAAAGAGGGGCACCAAAACGAGCCTCAAAAAGTAAATTTTATAATGTGCTTTCTACTGACGTTTTTGGTTTATATTCTTGTAAAGTAGTGGCAATTATATGATCTTTTTCCATTTCACTATGGAAGAAGAGAGTTTCATAGTACTAAGGGGGCTGTATCGAAAAATTGAGAGATGGCATGTAGAATAAAGAGTGCCGGGAATTAAGTATTGTTTGTTTGTTTGCTTGAGTTTAGCGTTCCACGGTTATGCCTTAATGGGCAAGGGAGATGTGGATACTAATTATAGTGGAATCCGAACCACTTTTATCGTTCAACAGTAATCCACCGGGAATTGGACCCGGTACCACAGAAGGCAGGCGTGCTAGCCACTAGACCAGGGGGGGTAAAGTTGGTATTGTTTATAGCGGGCCATATTCTTTGTGAAGTTTTCCTAGGTAAGGATTTCTTTTTGAAAATGGGTTTAAAACAGGGGCGTCATTTAGGGAGAGCAGGGAGGGGCATTTGCCCCCCCTGAGTTTGAGATGTATATAGAGTTTATCATTAGAATAGTAGTAAATCAGTGAAAAACGCGAAATTTTACTTATATCAAGAGGTCTTGCCCCCCCCCCCAAAGCAAAATCTGAAATGACGCTCCTGGTTTAAACTATTAAAAACACTATGATAAAATGTAAAATATAGGCTACTACTAGGGGAAGGGCGCCAAAAAGTCACAGGAATAATAATAATAATAATAATAATAATAATAATAATAATAATAATAATAATAATAATAATAATAATAATAATAATAATAATAATAATAATAATAAATATGAATGTCTTTGGAGAGCCGAAAGTATGTGACACGAATCATTATAGGTGGAGCTTTAAGATGAGTGGTCATAGGGGAGGAAAAACAGGATTTTTCTCTCTCTGACACTCTAACGTTAAGATTATGTGCTGAAGGTAAGAAGCATCATCATTCTACAATAGGTTGCTTTTACGTAGAATATCTGTTACTTGAGCTCTCCTCCTTGGGTCTACTTACCTTATGTAGTAAATTCAAAACAATTTCAATTTAAGACAAATATTTATAGAGAAAATTAAACATTTAATAGGGAAATCTGTTATCAAAATATCCAAACACGTAGATAGAAGACTATGTAGTGAGGAATTGTGAAACTATAAAATTCTCCAAATTAGAATTAACATTTACTGGAAAACATTCGTTATGCATCAGTGAGCACAGGGGAAATAATTACGAATCTGTTTGCAAACAAAAATTAGAGACACTAATGCAAATGCGACATTTTCTCTTTTTTTTTTTTTTTTTTTTTTTTTGGTATCGTCATGAGTTTTAACATATGTTACAATTTGATTCTTTCCCAAATAAAAAATAAATAAAATAACCTTAGTGATAAAAATAACAACAGTCCTTCACGGGATTCGAACCGTCTACCTTCGGTATACAAACTCGTTGCTTTATCTAGCTGAGCTATTTGCTTTCTTACGTAAGCTGAATCTGTTCTACAGTAAAGACGATTTTTCATTACGATTGGGCTAACAATTCGTCTTTTTCCATAGGTAATTTCCACTATTTGCACTATCTATACGTTAATACTTAGCATAGATTCATATATTTGGAGTTCGCTGATAATGCATATAATAAGACATACTAGAAATATTTCGTTAAAATTTTCGTTTGTAGATCTAATCCACGCTTCTCTCACTGACATAGATGTCGCTGCTTCGTGTTGAACTGCAGAATTCCCTCGCGTTCTTGAAAATTTCCCACTTTAGCAGAGTTGGTAATTCTCGAGATTTCTGTCGATTTAATGTTTTTTGCTTCTAATTTCTTTATTTTAAGCTAATATCTAACACAAATATTACAAACGGGTTTGTTATTAACCTGTCCTGCTGGGGAAACCTTCCGAGATTTCGAACATATAAAGAAAACGGAGATATTTTCAAAAAACTTCAAAATAAAGAGACGCGTCATTTATTTTGCTCATGGTAGTACCTATGTCTTATGATAGAAAATGGACCCCTATACATGACCATATAATCATATTAGGTAATAGGACCTCATCCAAGTGAATAAATTAGGTCAAAAACGAAACACGTGGTTGTACTAAAATTTGGCAATTTCGTACCCATGAAAGGGAACGAGATGGACCACCCAAATTTATAGTAATATATATATATATATATATATATATATATATATATATATATATATATATATATATATATATATATATATATATATTAGGGTCTTATACTATTATACCAAATGTTTAAATTGAGCAATTTCCAAAATTAAAGGGGTGGGCCAAGGTACCCCTCCCGGGGGTGCACAAATGTACCTATGTCTTATGATAGGAAATTGACCCCTGTATACGCCCATATAACCATATAGGGTAATAACACCTCATCCAAGGGGATAAATTAGGTCAAAAACCCCCGAAATTTGACTTTTTGGCAATTTTTTACCCATGAAAGGGAACGACATAGACCCCCAATACGGATAGAGGTACATACTGTGGTCCTAGGCTACCATACCAAATTTTTAGATTTGGCAATTTCCAAAATTTAAGGGGGGTGGTCCTATGTACCCCTGCCAAAATTTAGGGGGTGGGCCATGGTACCCCTGCCAAAATTTAGAGGGGGTGGTCCTATGTACCCCTAGGTCATTGACCCCGGCCAGGGACCATGGGTCCTGAGGCAGGGACCCAGGGGCCAAAAAGTTTCCTAAAGTAACCCCATTACTACTAACGATTACATAAGTACGATTAACATTCCAGCTTTTGGTTTTTTAAACAAAATTATTGTCAAAGGACTCGAGAAAACTAATTTACTTTTCTGAAATAATGATACATTGAACTATTCTTAAGTATAGTCGTATATATTTAGTGCTTCCTTCTTTAATGTGTGATAAAGAACAAAATTTAGCCTTTTTTGAAAGTGAAAACGAAGTTTTAAATCACGGTATCTCCGTAGAATTATCAGTACTATCTAGTGTGCTAATTAGGATAACAAAGCACAATTTAAAGGTTCTATGTCCCATATTTGCAAGAATATAAAGAATTAAAGTTTTATGTTCGGACACACAATCGCTCTGCTCTAAAAACAATTCTTTCAGAGGGCATCGGACAATGTTTCGTTCGTTATTTGATGTAAACAATAATGATTTCGTATGCTTTCTTATCGCGATGTGAAAGAGCACATCATGTGACATCTATACGTATAAAAAACTCAACTTCGAAAAAATGGACTTAGAACCTTTGCGCTCTAAAGACGCAAAAACAAGATCGTAAAATTATTACTAATCGGAGTTTGAATTCCTACGGTCAATCCTCAAACACTGATTTGTTACAATACCGGTGGACAGCGATGCAACTACACTAATTGTCACCCGGAACAAGAATTTGCCTTTGCGCGTCCCGACCAACCAAATCAAATCGCTCCCCCAAATATTTGCCCAATTTTGCGCCCTCCCAATCCGGCGCCCGAGGCACAAACTCCATTTGTCCTCCGTAGTTACATCACTGCCCGTGGATCTGACCTTTACGATATAAAATGGCGAAGTGTTTGTCACGAGCCATACTACGATGAATTTCAATTTAATCATCGTATATAATTATAATTATTACAATTACAAACATCAATATCCAAGAACGAATGAAGTTTTTGTCACGTAGATGTACTCATCTCAGGTAAGTAAATAGCCACAAATGAAAAAAAAGGAAGAGAAATGAAATCTTTGAAATTAAATTGTAGAAAAATGCACCAATGTTCAGAAGAGACTAAGCAGAGTTAGTCTGTGGGTTGTAGTAGATCAGAGTGGGTCGGTAGGTCAGAGTGGGTTCTGGTGGGTCGGTTGGTCACAGTGTGTCACGGTGGGTCGCAGGGGATCACGTCCTGTTGAGCCACGACCTACTGACCCACTCATAAATCTTGCCCCACTTGCCCCACTTGCCCAAGACCTACTGACCCACTCCATCTCTGGTGTAAATCCTCATGCGTAGTCTTCGAGAAAAAACGATTTCCTTTTGTAAATTAAAAAAAATGACAATGTACTATAACCACGCCATCTATTGAGATGAAATTGACACTGAAGGTTATCCTTGTAAAGCTTTTCATTATGACATTAGAAAGATGATAGTTAACAATGTGATTAAACAGATAAATGTCAAAATTATGCTTAACTCTGAAACTTTACTCTTTTATTTACTTTAATACTGTCGAAAGATTAGACATATATGAATCATTATATGACATTGAATTCAACAATATAACATGCTTCAGAGTAAATTCTCATGCACAGTTTTCGAGAAAAAAGAAAATGAAACTAAATTAAATCTTTCAATTTTACGTCCCACGATTATGCTGGAGAGACTAAAGGAGACGGTGAAGAGAAATTAATGAATTGCTTTAATGAAGAAAGTGGAAGGAAACGGGAAAACCCCGAGAAAACCCACGCACGCGGTGTTTGTCCACCACAAGGTCCACTTGGCGGGAGCTGAAATCGAACCAGGTACCCCACGCAACAGAGGTGAACGCTCTATCACTAAGCCACCGCAGCCCCTTCGAGATAAAAAGAAAATAAGTTGTTTCGACCTCAAAAACTGCGCATGAAAATTTACATTCACTCATATACAAGGTGCAGAAAAAGTCCCGGAACGGTCCAATATCTCACGAAGTATAGACTAAAGATCAGCAAAACAAAAGTAACACGTGTAAAATAGTTTTGAAATAGCTATACAATGTCACCAAACGCAACCCGCTATCCCCACTCCCTTCGGAGGTACGGGGGATAACTTTAATATTTTAAATGGTAACCCCTATTTCTTCTTGCACCTTTGGATTCTCCAGAAAAAGAAACAGTGATTTGACTCAAAGTTGAAAACAGTGTCTTTTCAGATGGCGCTTGAATCGACACACAATAAAAAAGGTGCAGCAAAACGTTACGAAAACGCGAATTGTCAGTCATGTGCTTTGTTGCCGTACGGTTAGCATATTGGATTGTGGAACCAGAAGATCTTAGTTCTTTCCCCGTTCAAGGCCATCTTTTGTTTCCCCAAATAAATTCCATACGTTTTAACTTCAATTAATACTTTTTTTTTTTTTTTTTTGAAGTTACATAGTTACAAATTTCGATAATTGTTTCGCAAACTAGCTTTATGAAGTAGTTCTTAGTAATAGGGTTATTAGGATTAGAGTCCATAGGGTTATTTATAATAAAATTTTGTCGCCTTTGTGTTTTCTTGCAAATTAAAAAAAATAAGGACAAATATATTATTTTTATTGAAGTTAAAATGAATGAATTCATTATTTCGGTATAAAACAAATCACATAAAAAATGTTATTCGGCGCGGGAATCAAACTCACGACCTCTAATTGCGCAGTCAAGTACGCTAAACGTATAACCAGAGAGTACGATATTAAGAAGTCATATTTTCACAATGTTTTATCGCCCCCTATTTTGTGTCTATTCAAGTGCCATGCGTGAAGGCAGGCACTGTTTTGAATTTTGGGTCAAATCACTGTCACTTTTCCTGGTGAATACAAATATGCAATAAAAAATGGATGTTTCCATTTAAAATTTTAAAGTTACCGCCCGTACCCCCGAAGGGGTGGGGATAGGGGGTTGCGTTTGATGTCATTGGATGGCTTTTTCAAAACTATTTAACACATTTTTTTTTTTCTGATCTGTGTATTTCGTGAGATATTGGACCGTTCCGGGACTTTTTCCGCACCTTGTAATTTTCTTGAACTCAAATGAGAATTAATGATTGATATATGTCCTATTTTTTGGTCATTTTGGCCGTTATACAGTATTAGCTAATAATGCGGAATTTGATATCCTTGTGACACTCAAATGAGGAATATTCCTGCAAGTCGAATTATACTGATTTAATAGTAATAATTTACAAGTAAAGCGAAAAGTTTAATTTACAGTGGATGTCAATGATAAAAAAAAAAAAAAAAAAAAAAAAAATGGAGAAACATTATTTCTAGAGCAGGAGCACATCAGGTGCAGACCATCGGCCCCAAAAGTTCCTAACTCAGTATACACTAAAACTATATGGTCCTTATGCAGAGTCGTTCTGACGCATGATTAGTGCCTTACTACAGTCCAGAAGATATAACGTCGTTGGGTTCCCGCGCTTGAACCTACTCGTCACTGAGGGTGTGGTAAGAGGATAGCCAATCATCACCCTTCAGATTTGCCTAACTTACTCATCGCAAGGGTGATGATTGGCTATCCTCTTATTTCACCCCCAGTGATGAGCAGGTCCAAGCGCGGGAAGTCAACGACGTTATACCTTCTGGACTTTAAAGAATTCGACTAACATGTTTCCTGCAGTAGTCAGGCCTTTAGTATGACGCTAATCATACATCAAAACGACTCTGCATAAGGAGGTATTTGTTTAAGAGGGAAATGAGTGATGTAGCATGAAAATTTGATCTTACACTTCATATAAAAATAATCTATTTCTGAATATATAAGTGGAAGTATTTTACAATTGCTTATCGTTTTTTCGGGTAGTACAGAATAATCCGTTCAATCCTACATAGACGTAATAGTGGCTTGTCCCCAAAGTTTCGACCTCTCCCAACAAAAATTTCTGGGTGTGTGCCTGTTCTAGAGGTTTCCAACTACTGGTAAAGATAAGGGCTTATATATATAGCTATATATATATATATAAGCTAGTTTCTTAAGAAACTAGTAAGTATGTTCAAGAAGGAGATCCGGAAAGCTATATAATGTTTAGACATAACCGTGAAGAGGTATTAAAATCAATGTAAAGAAAATACGTTTTGACAGCACTTCCCTTTTAAACTCTTTGTTGTGCTAATTAAAATTCAGTGTACTTAATTAAATGAAAAGCAATGTTTAAATGTCACAAATGAGTGATGCAGAGTTCTTTCCAAATAATAATAAAAAGCCGAAAAGGGAACTGCTTTCTAACATTTAATTGCCCAACACGGCTTCCTCACGTTTGTTGATCTAGCCAAAAGATTAACTAAAATCGTTTATGGCTCCTTCGCTTTTTATTGCCCGCGTAAATCAATGACTACATTATCTGTCTGCTCTTGCTGTTCCTTCGGATCAAACAAACAACCTATCTGTGTCCTTTCTTACATCCTCTTCGCATGCTTTCCCCCACTTTCCGTTTCTATGCCTCGTCTACACGTGCAATTGTCTGTACTAATCATCAGTAACGGCAACTTGGATCATATTACAAAACTTTCTGTAGAAAGTCTTTCTTTTTTCTTTAAAAAAAAAAAATATCTTAACATATTTAAGGTCCATTAAATTTCGAAAGGAATTTACACACTTAAAACAAATGAGCTTTGTTTTACAGTGTGATGCTACAGTAGACTTCCAACCTTTGCGGACTCAATACTAAAACCGGAAATAGATAGCTTTTCCCAATACTGTAAGATTTCTCGTACCAAATTCCGCACATGGGACTGAACCCAATCGTAATTCCACCACTAGGAGAGACAGTGGTGCCCACCCACCCCTCATGTCCATGACGCACCCCCCTCAATTGTCTATCCGTAAGTGTTCTTCCATTAAAAAATTTTTTTTCGATTAATTTTTACACACCCTCAAACATATTTATATAGATTTTTACCCCCCCCCATATATTTCAATGACGCAGTTTGCGTCATAGCCCCCCCTTGTGGGCACCCCTGAGGAGAGATTTCAACACTAAGACACCCGGATTCACGCTCTTCTGGCTATCCCCTCGAAACAGCTCACTAGCTATTTCTTCTAAAAAGCAAGTTAAGCCCATTTGTCTGCTTTATAGACGTGGGATCTATAGTACTTAAAATCTTCAAACATCCCAACTCCTATCCAGGAATAACATATCTGAAGGCGGGAGCTCACTTAGCTCTTGAGGGAGCTGGCCATGCCTCGGACTTGAATATGCAAAGATGTTTCTGTTAAAAAACTAGTAGATCTAGAGCTTTGGGTTTTTATTGATCGATAATAAAGATTGAGGTTAAACTTATTGTTCCGGGCACTGAATCCATATTAAAATGCCATTTCCCGCTATCACTTACCATTTCAATGGAGATCGAATATTGTTACCGGAAGTAGTAGATATCTACCACTTCCGGTTGAAAAAGAGGACTAAATTCGAAGATGAAACCTATTCTTGGAGTATTGAATCTATACCAAAAGCCTATTCTCGCTATCTATGAGGTTTTTTTTCCCTCAAATTGAAGAGTCAAAACTAAATGCAAATCTGGTTGTATTAACAGACGACGTCTCGCGGCCGCGATAATTCGAATCTGGAGCACAATAATTGGAGTTTTGTTATCAAATTAAAAATAGAGAACTGAGGTATTTCTGTATAGCCATTTAGCTTGAAGAAAAATCTCAAATTTGTCAAAAGAAAATTAGGATTTGATATATTTAATTTCGTCCATGGATAAAAATACATAGCTTTTCAAAGAGAGATGGGTGGCTAAGTTTTTAATGTAAAGAAAACAAGACTGTACATATAAAGAAGCAGGAAGTACGAGGACACACAGACAATTGCCTTTAGCTCTTGAAAAATTTAATAATAAAATAAATCAGAAAATAACTTTCCATAAAATACACTTTCAAGATGATGTGTGAAATGA
This sequence comes from Thermobia domestica, assembly GCF_964235325.1. NCBI lineage: Eukaryota > Metazoa > Arthropoda > Insecta > Zygentoma > Lepismatidae > Thermobia > Thermobia domestica. The sequence goes on along the minus strand of NC_137471.1, from coordinate 85,072,247 downwards.
GCGGAGCAAGTAAACACTTTTCTTCAGAACATGATGGTTGTGTTGTGGTATGTGCCAAATTTAGGAATTTAGGAATTAAATTTCTGAGTTTTCTGCATATATATTGTTATGTTAGCTCGTCACGTATCAGCGATGATGTCCCTCGGCGATCACACTATCCGAGGAAACGGAAGGAAGCTGCTTGGGTCATATATGTTAGGTACCATCCCTGCATTTACCTGGTGTGAGTAAGGAAAACCCAGGAAAACCTCACTCAAGATGACTGGCCTGAAAAAGCTCTTACACTTTTTCGACCGACTGTCCCCACCGGGAATCGAACCCAGAACCGCTCTTATGTATGTACTAAATAAATAAATTAATTAAAATTATATTGACATAACTCTCTATGATAAAAACGCCCAGGGATACGGGGACATCTCGAAGACCATGTATATTTTGCTATAATTCTAATTGCAATTATAATTCTATAATAGCCATCAGGTCATTTTTGTTGGACTAGGTTTGCAGTAATGCCATCTTCTCAAGGAATGTACAACTGACATTCCTGCAAGAATCTGTTGTTGTTGATCACGAGGGATGGTGTGCATAATATATTGATCTTAAGAAAAACTATAGTTCCATTCTCATAACAACTGGTCAAGATTAAGGACGATCGTCTAAATGAAACAGAATTTTAAGTTATTTCCAGTGAATAACAAGGAGCAGAAGTGGATACAGTTAGCATGAATTATTAACTTCGATTTAACAGAGGCCACTTTTCACTATGCAAGGTGATTGAAAGTAACTACCTATTTTAAACTTCTTATAATTTATTTCTTAACAGCAATTTTTAGAAGAAATAAATATGAGAAGAAGGTGTAGGTATAGCATGGACTTTTACTTAAAATTCGATGTAGGCACGAGCACTCATCACTAGCTTCTGAAACTATTCGGAAATCATATCAATTGATTTAACCAGAAGTCTTGTGGAAACGAAAATATAACTTCTTGTACTTGTCCTTCAAGTTCTTATAAAGTCCCTCCTTTACAGAGTAAATTTATTCCTTTAACGAACCCCAAAGGAAAAGCACGCAGGGAGTTAAGTCAGGGCTTTTGGCTGGCCACTTATGAGGAATACGGCGACTTATTCCTCTTCTAGTAAAGTGGACATTCAGTCATTCACGAACAATAATAACAATTCACGAACAACAACAATAGAATTCAACCACTCACAAATGTTTTAAGTATGTTTTCCACCATCATTGTACCAACCTGTTGCTAGTTGGCCACGCTTTTGCAGGATAAGACGTCCAGCCATGTTCGTAGAGCTTCTAAATTTAACAAGTTAAATAGATCTGAAACTAAGGAACATAGACAAAAACGCTGAGAAAAATATTACAATATATGAATAAGTTATAATTATTTTAAAATAGCTGGTTACTTTTCAATCACCTTCTATATGTCGAGTCTATGAAGTTCTTTATCTTTTATGTTACGATAGTTCAATGTTAATCATTGATACGTTAATGCATCTGTATTGATGGGATATTAAAGTTGTACTTTATTATATTAAAAATCCGTATTAATAGTTCACAACTTTAATATTCCCATTAACATATCTATTAGGTCTAGTATAGCTGCATTAACACGTCTGGCGTTTACATTGAACGAATGTGTCACTTTTTCCAAACAAACTTGATACGATGAAAAGTGTTTATGTCCCATGCTTCCACTCTTACTCCCTCTAAAACCGTCTTTAAAAACATTATGCTTTAAGCTGCAATATAATCTCCAAGAGATGACTGTCTGTCATGACTTTCAACTTAAACATGAATTTTGTTTATTTTTATTTATTTATTTATTTATTACATTTTATAACATAATTTTAATGTATTTTATGGATCTATAATACTGTCTCGATATTGTATCTATTAACGTAGAGAACATGAAAGGATACACAAAAAATTAGGGGTGAGCTTCAGAAAGATTACAAAGTTGTGCAAAACATTTGTTAAACTACAATATGCCACCAAAGTCAAGAAGAAACCTGATACCAGCATTGAAGACATCACAACAGCACTCAAGGAGAAGGATTACCCAATATTCTCAATTTCACAAGTGTGAACTCAAATTCGTGAAAACGGGAAAGGAAAAGTCCATATCCCACTATTCTTGATTACATTAAAGAAGACTACAAGTTACCAGAATCTTCAAAGAAGACTTATTGCTACACATAAAAGTTCGCATGGAACCACTACAAAGGAAACATTACTTGCAATGCCTCAAATGCCAAAGATTTGGGCATTCGCAAGCAACTTGCCAAGCTCTGCTTCGGTGCGTTAAGTGTGCCGGCTCTCATTGGACGTACCAATGTGAAAAAAGACCAGAGACACACCAGCGAAATGTGTCAACTATAAAGGCTCTCGCTCTGCTAATTATTCCGGATGTCCGCGAATATAAATTCTACAAGTAACAAGGAAAACAACATCAGCAAGCACAATCCCACATCCAGCACCTCTTCAGGACACTACTGTTACATCCACTTCAAGACCTGAGCATACAAAATCATATACTATCTCAGCTTAACACCGAAGACGTCTCCTGGTGATAACATTCTCTGAAGACATCATCCACAAGGCACATCCAGAAAGTAATTTTTCCACGCGTCCCATAGCTAGGAATCCATATGTTGCGCAAAGCGATTACGTGCACGTGAGAGATTAAGGTCCTATCATGGCGCATGCCGGCATGTGTCAGCGGAACTTCCCAAGTGTTCTCAGTGGCGTCGTGGCAGTGGTTGAAGCTGGACGTTCCTATTCCAGCTCCAGCCGCTTGTTAAGTGTGAGTAGTGATAGAGTTTTTGAAGGAACAGGGCATAATGCCGATTGAAATCCATCGTCAGCTGTGCCAGGTCTATAGGCCTAACGTCATGAACAAGCAGATGGTGTGTTGCTATTGTAGACAATTTGCAGTAGGACGCCAAAATGTACATGATGAGGAGTGCAGTGGGAGGCCAACCGTCATCACAAACGACCTTGTGGACCTTGTTCGGGAACGCATCGTGCATAATCGTCGCTTCACAATAACGAAACTCAGCGGTCAGTTCCCGCAGATTTTCCGCTCTTATTGCACACCATTGCCATGCAGGGCCTGTTGTTCAAGAAGTTACGTGCCAGGTGGGTACCGAAGCAACTGACTCCAGAACACAAAGCAAGACTTATGGGATCGGCATTGACATGTTTGCAACGATACAACTGACGTTGGATTTCAATTGGCGCTATGCCCTGTGCATTCAAAAACTTCACACGCGGCTGGACCTGGAATAGAAACATCCGTCTTCAATCACTACCACGATGCTACTGACAAGGGAACCTTCCGAAAATGATAGTTGCAGTGAAAGATGGGACCTATGCCAATTAAAAGAGCTGTAACAGAAATGAGCATTCCCAAAAAATTAGCTGCCCATAGCAATAGGTTCAAGAAATATAAGGGGTGGAAGTTCGGGAAACAGCAAGGTTGGACAAGGGGGGGGGAGTGCAAATTCCGCACAAAAAAATGGGGGGACACGGCAAAATACAATGCTGACAAGTGATGTATAGAAAGAGACTTGCCACAATAGGGAACAAATGAAGGACACCAGTGGGGTTAACAGTGGTGCCAACTGCAATGAAAAGTACATGCTTTGCAAAGAGCACTATATGAAATGAGTGCAATATTCAGTGTCAACCTGTCATGTAGAACATAAGGTATGACGTGTACGTCACCTTATGGATCCAGTTGTGCAAGTTGTACCAGTCGTATAATCAGTGGTACAATCTAACAAAAAGAAATAGAAAGAACAGAAGTACGAAAAATATACAGGGAGTCCCACCAAACTTTGTGACCTGAAAGATTTGCGAAACGAACAAAAATGTGACGGATCCAGTTCTGCAAGAATGTACCAATGTCAGGGGGTGATAAAAGTCTGTGAGAAGCAAGTGCCTCCAGGATGCCCATCATAGGGCCCCAGGAGCCAACTTCAAACCTTCAAATGCCAACAGGGATCGAGTAGTACCTCTTTCGATAGATCATGGAATGTGCAACAACACCTATAGGAAACATTTGCTATCTACGAGCATGTACCATCCGGAGTGAATTTCAAAGTTGAGCTGATCCCTCCTGGTTGCACGGGTCTGATACAACCACTTGATGTTTATTTTTTTTTAGACCATACAAGAACTTTGTGCGCTACGTTACAGAGCTTGTGTTATCAGATACTCACATTAATATTTGGCCCCTCTAGAATTTTCTGAAACTTCAAACCTTAACCCATTACCAGTTTACAGCATGTTTATTCAAGTCTTTGATTATGTTTGCTTTCTACAGGTGTGGATATGTGATAGAAAGACCACCAAAGGTTCCGACACCTCTAGAATACTGTTTCGAGACATTCACAGCGATCATTGTACCATGTGTGACGGATTGGCAGTATTCCGCTGTGCTCACTGCAAATGTATCTTCTGTTTGGACCATTGTCTCATCGAACAATTGCATGTACAATGTTGACGAGCATGCACAAATGATGCGAAGGCTAATGCCTGTTGCAGGAATTTTCTTTTTGTGAAGCGAATGGCCTAACTATATTAGACTTGTCTGGATTTTCATGGTTAGTGTTGCCAACTTTGTAACTCGATTTTCTTTTTGACTCTAGGTACGTCGGTTTCCTGCATAGTTGGTGCTTTCTTGTTTTGTTCATTCTAATATGCACAGCTCGTGATCAAATGTGGCGCATTATGGCCAATTCCGTCTTTTCCGTATTTTTCGTACTTCTGTTCTTTCTATTTTCTTTTGTTAGATTGTACCATTGATTACACACGCCATGTCTTATGTTCTACATGACAGGTTGACACTGAATATTGCACTCATTTCATATAGTGCTCTTTGCAAAACATGTACTTTTCTTGCAGTTGGCAACACTGTTAACCCCACTGGTGTCCTTCATTTGTTCCCTATTGTGGCAAGTCTCTTTCTACACATCACTTGTCAACATTGTATTTTGCCGTGCCCCCTTTTTTTTTTGCGGAATTTGCACTCCCCCCTTGTCCAACCTTGCTGTTTCCCGAACTTCCACCCCTCATATTTCTTGAACCTATTGCTATGGGCAGCTAATTTTTTGGGAATGCTCATCTCTGTTACAGCTCTTTTAATTGGCATAGGTAGCATCTTTCACTGCATAGGTAGCATCTTTCATCTTTCACTATCATTTTCGGAAGGTTCCCTTGTGAGGGCACTAGGGAAGTTCCGCTGGCGCATGCGCCATGCTAGGATCTTACTCTCTCACGTTCACGCGGTCGTTTCGCGCAACGTACCGGTTTTCTAGCTATGGGACGCGTGGGGAAGTTACTTTCTGGATGCGCCTCGTATTAAAGAACTTCTTCAACTTCTTAAGAATTTAAGCCTGACCAACACGCTACGTACTTAACATTCCAAAGCTGAAAGCCGGACCAGATCTGCTCAGCAAATTCACCATCCTCATGTGTGTCTTCTCTGAACTATTACCGTAGAGTCAAGATACTTTTTCAGCACTTCAGCGCTTCGTTGCTTGTTGTAGGAAGCTGTTTTCTTGTTTTATTTTCTATAGTTCTGTATTTTGTAAATTGTATTGTAAACAGCCAAACACATCAATAAATAAATAAATCATGTTACCCTACTCCAAATGAAACTACAAATAAATGAATGCTCAAGGCTCAAGAGAAGTTGAAGAATAAATGAATGCTCATGGACCCAGAGAAGGTGTTACCTTCAGCGGTCCGCCCATCTTCAGATGAAATGAAATTACACTTTAAAAAAAATCAAAATTTATATTGTCTGGATTGAGTGGAAAATTGACAAGTAATAATACAAAACTTAAAAGAACAAGTGTAATTTGGAGTGTCATCCATTTGTTTTGTTTTTTGTTTAGCAATTTTAATTGGCAATCCGAAGTTTAGTACATTATGTTGATATATTGGTTGAAGGCATAAGTCTGGGCATCCCTGGCATGTTAAAATTGAGGGAATGTCTAGAAGAAAGAATGTCTTGTAGACCCAAACATAATATACGTCAACATTCTGAGGTAAATAGGAAGTTACTTTAGCTGGCGGAATAGTGTTTCTACCCCTACCTGTACAATTAATCATAAATTTCTTCTATCACTGGTAATCACTTACGTTGTTACATATTTAGAAGTTTCTATATACTACGATCTTAATGAAACTTCGTCTTAGAACATGGACATTACGCAAAAATAATGAAAAACGACTGAAAGCTTTCGAAATGTGGGTATGGAGAGGAATAGAGAGAATTAGTTGGGTCAAGCGGAAAACGAATAAGAGGGTGCTAGAACTAGTGGGGGAAAAGAACAGTTTTAGATATTATTGAGAACTGGAAGAGAAACTGATTGGAACATTGACTAAGAAGGAATTGAATCATGAGGGGCGTGCTAGAGGGTATAGTGGCAGGAAAGAGAGGGAGGGGAGAAGGAGGCTATAAGTAATGGACAATATCAAAACAGAGAAATCGTACGTAAAGACGAAGAGGTTAACGGAAGACCGTGGAGCATGGAAGCTTTGTAGTTGCGCCAAGTGACCTGTCAATAATAGCAGAATACCTATGATGATGATACCTTCTATCATATCATTCAGAGTACGATTTCTTCTCCAACAACGTTGTAACATCTTTTTAATCATTGCACTTATATTCTGATACCCACCTTATTACTAATCATTCTATCCGTTTATCATTGTTATCACCTAAAGTTTTTCCATTCTTCTCAACATAGAAATTACGGAGAACTCAAGTGCAATATTTTTTTGTCATGTTTTCGTAATGTCCACGTTTTTACTCCGTACAATGTAATACTCAGTACTCCGTAAGATGCAATATTATCTAACTTTTCATTCGCTACATGTCCTTGAACTTATCCTTTAATATCGCAAATTTTTTGCGATTCCCTTTTACTTTGTTTTCTTTTATATTGTTTAAAATACATAGTTTATCCTTTCTGTCACGCAACTCAATGGATTCTTCCATTTTCTCATGTTATATTTATCCAGTTAAAGACACTTTTATCCTTAGTTTTATATATATATATATATATATATACTGTATATATATATATATATATATATTGTCGTAATAGTTTTTCCTAGCTACCTTTCTATTTGCATTGAATTTACTTCCACATATAAATTTAAAATTTCTTTATTATTCCTCTTGTCACTTTCACGTCGATTTCCTCTTATAATTTGCAGTTGAATTTACTACACATTTTACATTCTTCATTGACTTTTATCACAGATTCCTTTACAACCGACACTTTTTAGGTGTTATTTCTATGACACTATTTTTAGTCGCTAGATTCAAAATGTTTCCGTTGGTAGCTAGTTTCTGTGTGTAATTTCTTTCAAGGTGTTTACTTTTCTTCAAAATTTCAAACAAACTCGTTTTTACTTCCATATTTTTAAACTTTTCACTGTATAAGTTGTCTCAGAAGGTACAATTTTTGGTGAGATTCTACCTCAGTCTATACAAGAGTGCGACCTGATATCTTTCGTGTTGTTTTCCTACCATTGACGTTCAACGTTAGGGTGGTTCGAAAAAAATTATTTTACTATTTCCGAAACACTATATTGCGCAAAAGTTGCCGTTGGTGTAGACAAGAAAACTCCCAAAAAGAAAATTTTTTATTTACATATCTTCCAGTCCCGCATCGCCGTTGAAATTTTAAAAATCCGGGAAAAAAAACAATAAATTTTCTCTATTTTTCTAAAACAACTGAACAATATACAATGTTGACCCTATATAGCATAAAAGTTTCTTCAAGTATATAAAAACAACTTTAAAATAAATAAACTCTATTTACATAGTATCTTCTGATCGCGTATGTTTGTGAAAAATTTGCAAAATTTGAGAGTTTAACATGTTTTTCTTTTATTTTCTTAAAGTAGGATAAGGACGCTACTCACCACGAGGGGTGGCTTCACTTGAAGTTCCACTACCCAACCAGCAATCCAATGATTAGGGTGTATTATTTACTATTGTATTTACAATTTATAATTTCACATAATTCGTCCCCTACAAATTTCCGTTTTCCCCTTTATTTTTGTCAATTACTTATAATTTTAAACTCTCATTTATGTGGGGGGCAGCGGGGCTCTGATAAAGCGTTCACTTGTGGTGCATGGAGCCCTTGGTTCGATCCCAGCTCGCGCCAAGTGAGCTTTGCGGTGGACAATACCGTGTGCGTGGGTTTTCTCGGGATTGTCCAGTTTTCTCCCACTTTCTTCATTCCACCATTTCATTCATTTCTCAACATCGTCTCCTTTACTCTAGCCGGCATAACCGTTGGGCGTGAAACAAAATTTTTATTTTTTCTGATTTATGCGAAAATGTAGGCATGGATGATCTTAACGTGGTGTAGCTCTGATTAAGTCGTCTCTAGCACTGTGTCCACACACTCTACCAGTTATTGAATTTGAACCTATCAATATATTCTGTGATTCCTTAAGTAGACAGGCAGATATTTAGCAAAGACCAATTGTATTTACTAAACATATCAAAAGTTATCCAGTTGCGGCACTGCTCTGAAGACTTTTCAGTCTGGTTCTTTGTCACATTCAAGGTGGCTCACTACAGCTCATAGAGTTCTGCGGCTATACTTATATTCTTAGTTCTCCTCCTTGTTAACAGCATTGACTAACGACGAAATAAGACAGTTTGTAAGCAGACACTAACGTAAGCCAATTACGAATTTCAAGAAGTTGCCATGTCATACTCATGCCGTAGAAAGATGCGTTAATAAACGGAAGCTTCCAGTAGAGTGTGTGGACACAGCGCTAGAAACGGCTTCACTAGAGCTACATTATTGTCAAGATCATCCATGTCTACATTTTCACATAAATCATAAAAAATAAAAAAAATGAAATATTTAACTTTTACGTCCAACGTTTTTTTGGCGGCTAGGCTAAAGGAGACTGTGATAATGAGAAATGAATGAAATGGTCGAATGAAGAAAGTGGGAGGAAACGTGAGAATCCTGAGAAACCCCACGCACACGGTATTTGTCCACTGCAAAGCTCACTTGGCACGAGCTGGGATCGAACCAAGGACCTCATGCATCAGAAGTGAACGCTTTATCACTGAGCCCCCGCTGCCCCCCGCATAAATGAAAGTTTAAAATCATAAGTATTGACAAAAATAAAGGGGAAAGTGGAAATTTGTAGGGGACGAATTATGTGAAATTATAAATTGTAAATACAATAGTAAATAATACACCCTAATCATTGGATGATTGGTTGGGTAGTGAAATTCCAAGTGGAGCCGCCAGGTTGTGGTGAGTAGCGTCCTTATCTTACTTGTTTTAAGAAAATAAAAAAAAAAAAAAAAAACATGTTAAACTCTCAAATGTTGTTATTATATTTATGTCTAATGCATGGCACATAGTTATATTTCAAATAAACTACGTTTTACAGTATAACCAGCTTACTTTTCAAAATGGTGCGATGTCGGGAATGCCGATCAACGTGATCGGTTTACCATCATGGTGATCGCTATTCTTAACAAAGTTTTGGAATACTTCTCCAGCCTCAAATTATAAAGAAAGCTAGACCTAATATAGGCTATACGTCTACTTGAGACAAACACTGAAACTTTGGAACACATTATTTTCTTAAAATTAATAATTACTGAAAATCGAATACAGTTACCAACGGTAATTCCAGTTTATTTAGCACATTAAAGAAAAAATGCTCATTTTCACTCTAATTATCATCAGAGTAGGCCTATCGCCCATCTTGTGTGATTCTAGCGTTAACTTTTCCTGTCCTTATTGTTGCTTTATAATATATTTAGAACCCTTTCTTTCTTTTGTAATTGCAGATTGTTGGAAACTGTAAAAGAAACTAATAAGGCGAAGCGGAGCCCAGATTAGCTTCAGGCAGCGATGCAAGCCACACGAGAAGGGAAGTCCAAGCAGTTCAACTTTCCATACACAACTCTTCATGATAGGGCTGCAAACAACAATATAGGTTCTCCTACATTGGGTACAAGTGTTGGTTTTACTCAGGCGCAAGAAAAAGAAGTAACAGGTCATCTGACAACAATGTTCAACATGCTTTATGGTTTGACTCCTAATGGACTAAAACGAGCAGCATTTGAATATGCGGAAAAAATAAGATAAAACACAATTTTCCAGTAGAATCTAAAATGGTAGGAGGCTTCTGGCTTCAAGGCTTCCTCAAACAAATCCTAGTATGTCTGTTAGGAAACTAGAAGCTATCAATTTGGTTAGAATTCATGGTTTTAATAGAAGTGAAGTGTTAAGCATTTTTTACTAGTCTTCACAACGTTAGGTCAAAGTATCAGTTTTCCCTTGATCGTATGTTCAGTGCAGACGAGACGGGAATGACAATTGTGCAAGATCCCAGTTGTGCCATCGCTACGAAGGACCGGAAGAGGATTAGTGGAGTTACAACTATGGAAAGAGGCAAGAACATTGCAGTTATTTGTTGTATGAACGCTGCGGGTGGTTATATTCCCCAAATGGTTATTTACCTACGTGTACGTGTATGTCATGCATTTCAATTCCATGGTTCCGAAGATCATCAGCTTGACGAACATGAATCCGTTAGTTCTAATGTCAACGGAAACCATTGTCAGCGGAATGTCAGAGGAAGATGGCTTAAGGGATGGTAACAATTGTGACAATAACAGTGATGATTATCTACCAGTTGATCAGCAAAATGAACTGTGTATTATATGTGAGGAATTTGGGCGTAACGACGAGCTTTGGTATCGGTGTACCCTTTGTGGATCGTGGGCGCATGCTGACTGTACTGTTGTGGACTCACCACGTGGATACATCTGTGACATCTGTGACGAATTTTAATATAATTTATCCTCACAATGAATTTGGATTCCCTGAAATAAATTCCTGCTTATGGGTGTAGGTACATTAAAATTGTAAATTGGGTTCCCAGAATTGAGAGCTTTAATGTTAGTATTCTGAAGGGAAGCCAATTCTATTGAAATCGGAATATTCTATTAAAATTACCAAGCCAAGTTTTATTGAAATTACCAGTTTTAGTGCAAGTGCGAAAATAAGTTCTAAAGAGTATCGCCTCAACAGGCTTTTGCTTAGCTATTTGTTCTCAGCACTAAAGTTGCAAATTTCATATTTCAATTTTCGATATTCCAAAACAGAACTTGGTATCATTTCAGATCTCAATTCTTTCTCTGGCCGAACGAAGTCATAAGAGTACCAGAACTTAGATCTATTTTTTATATACATTTATGATTTTGGTGCGATGTGTTTTATCATAGTAACTAATAACCAGTGTTTGGATTTTTAGGGACGGTTCTTAAAGGAAATACAATATTTTTTAAAAGAAAACATGCTTTCCTTAAAACTAAATAACAAATAAAGTAGAACAAATCGTCCTAAAAAGTAAAAAAAAAAAGTTCTGTTTTTTTTTTAATAAAAATTATTTTTATTTATGGGTGACTCAAGAGAGAAACATGGGGAGTGTTCTTGCGTACAATCACTTGATAAACTCTTCAAGTCTGACGAAAAAACAGACACATTGAAAAACAACTTTTACGTGGTGTAAGGGCCATGAGACATATAAATCCATTGAAATCTAGAATTCTAATTTGAGGCCGCGGTGGCTCAGTGGTAGAGCGTTTACCTCTGGTGCATGAGATCCCTGGTTCGATCCCAGCTCGCGCCAAGTAAACTTTGTGGTGGACAAACACCGTATGTGTGGGTTTCCTCAGGGTTCTTCCGTTTCCTCCCACTTTCTTCATTCCACCATTTCATTCATTTCTCATCATCACCGTCTCTTACCCGGCTTAAGCGTGGGACGTAAAACTTAAAGGTTTCATTTCATTTCGAATTCTACTTTTTTTTCACGATCACCATACTTCTCTTCTGTGTCGTCTCTCGGAAATTAAAATAAAGAAGGAGAAGGAGGAGAAAGAAAAGAAAAGAATAGAAAGGAAAAGAAAGAGTAAAGATAAACAAAGAAAGATTACATCAGATTTTGTTTGAATATATATCTTTCAGCAATTTCGAGCGACACTCATGTCAAATGTTTGTTTTCCATTAAGCAATGTTTGTAGGAATATTGTGCATTTAGTCAAACAGGTTGATTCTAACAAAATTGTGTTCTTTTTAATCAACTAGTATCTCCACTAGGTCCGAGTTGGACCTTTTTGGCTTGTAAGCTCAAAAATTTCCTTTATATTGCTTTTTCAAGGAAAGAACAATGTTAAATTACGAATTCCTCCTAAATTTTCAATTATAACAGCACATGCTATTATAGTGGTTTATCATATTAGATGTCACCATAAATATTGAAGAAAAACACACTCTGATGAATTTATTCAAACGGTGTAACACCAAACAAGGGGTTACCTATCAGGGCCGTGCCGTGGCAGGAGCGAGCGGGGCGACGGCCCCGGGCGTCGAAGTAAGGGGGAGCGAAAAATTCGGGAGAAAAAAGGAAAAAAGATAGGAAAAATTGCTTGCAATATATGTATGGGGGCGCCGTCGTATACTCTCGCCCCGAGCGTTGATTTTCCACGGCACGGCCCTGGTACTTATGGAAGGAATAAGGCGACTCAAGCTGCAAGAAAACTTAAGAAATTGGCGTGACTAGGTAAGATCTTATTTCTGTAGTTCAACGGTATTCTATGGGGCAGCAGGCTTCCCTCTAGTTGCACCTGTGGAAATACACACAAATAATTGTCTGAAATACAAATAATAATATTATGATTTTGCGTAGGATCAAATTAACGTACCATCTCTATAGGTTTTTCTTGTTTGATTCAATTAAGTACTAATTACCATACCACGCATGTTAAAGATACCTGTGCGGTATGAATTTAAAACGGAACACTATATAAAATTCAATCAGGTACACTTCAAATAGCTCCTCCCAAACAATAACATTTGATGCACCTATGAAGACAAGTGATTGCACATACGATATAATAGTTCGTAAAGAATTAAGACTATGTATACATACAGGGCCGCCCACAGTGGGGATGTATGGCGCAAGCTGCGCCATTGAGAAAAATTTTGGGGGGGATTTTACTCTACTTTCGAACTAGCAATTTTACTGTCGGAATATCATTAAAACATGATTTTGAGAAGCTAATTTTCAAAACTTTTCCGGAGTGAACCTCCGTACCCCCTGCTTCGATACTCGATGAATGAAGTACCGCGCAAGTAGCCGTATGAAAGGAAAGGTTGGTTCGTTTTAAGAGAGAAGGGCCGCCAACAGGAGGGATGAATGGCACAAGTTGTGCCATCGAGAAAAAAATTGCGGGGAATAAAAAAATTGGGGAAGAATTTTACTCTAATGTCGAATAAGTAATTTTGCTGTCGTCAGAATAACATTGGAACACGATGCGATTTTTTTTTTTAAATCTCGAGAATGAATCCCCCTACCCCCTGCTTAGAAACTGTATGAATCAAGTACCGCGCAAGTTGCTATATGAAAGGATGGGCTGGTCGGTTTATCGCTTTGTGTAGGTAATTTACCCATTTTCTGCTGGGAGCATTTATTTATTTTTTATTTATACCATGTACGACACTTAATAAGTAATGCTGTTCAATTGCTACATTATGTATAATAAATGAATTAATGATAATATTTTGTATAGTTTTCTGTTTGTGCGATTACATTTTCCAGGGCCTGCGGTAAACTGAAAACCAGCTCAAAAGTGGCATCACTGTGTACAATAGAGACTTTCCGTGAGAGGTCGCTCCAGTAGTATTCTATATATTCAGCTCCATGTATTGTACAGAGTGAAGCCAGCTAGGCAGTTCGTTTTTCGCAGATCCTGGAAAAGGTAATCACACATTCACACACATAGAAAACTATAGAAAATATGATCATTCATCATACATCAAGTAGTAACAGAATATTGTTACGTATTATATGTCGTCCATAATAAATAAATAAATAAATGTAAACGTAACCGAACAATAGATCGGTTAAAATAACCTGGTACTGCGGTTCTCTCATATAATTTTATACTGCGTGAAATGACATCAATAAAACGATCTCAGCACGCACTCTGTATAGTATTTATCTCTATGACTTAAAGCGGAGAGAGAATGTTTCAGCAGACTACTAATAAAAGTAATGCCAGTTTTATAATTACTACTGTCCCTACTACTACTGCAAGCATTCTATAATACTACTACAGGAAATAAAAACAAAAAAAAAACAATTACTAGTACTATAAATACTACTGCTACACTGGGCAATTGTTTTTAGAGGACTTGAGTTTTGAGGAGGAAAGAGATTATTAGTTTTGGGGGGGAGTGTGCCATCAGCTTTGGGAGGGATGGGCACCCCTGTATACATATATACTAGAATGTGTAGACCATGAATGAAATTTCAATTTGAGATAGCAGCATCATCGATTGATTCATTTGTGCTGTCACCTAGTGAGGCATGTATGAAGGAAAGAAATGCGACTTTTTTTTTGTCCCAACAGATGTCAGTTCTAGTTCTTCTGTTTACTGAGCCAATTAAATCTGTCCATGTGTTCGTTGTACAATACGAGCGTCAGTAGATACATTGTAAACAACTTGTGAAGACATTGCGTTTTGTTTATGATAATCTTTTCTACCTTTTGGCAGGAGACTAAGCAAAAACGTGTTCATTTTTCAGCCAACAATCACCGAAATATGCTGTACGAACTAGTTGAATGAAGGATTGTCAGTAAGTGCTAATTTCCCTAAATTGGATGGAGTCTTAGTTCATACTGGATAATTTGGATTAACAAGACATCTAAATACACATTTTTCAGGCGTCTCAAGCTAAATAGAACAAAAGCCCATATTCTGTTTTACCATTTGTTGTCTTATGGTTTGAGGTTGAGGTTATATGACAAGTTTCACTGTCGAAGTATTAGGAACTGCAGTGTTCCTTTGTCTCATTTGTTTTGGTGTAGTCTTGATGTTTCTTGCATTTACTTCATTGAAGAGCGCAACTGTCGAACATTTGTAACCTCTGTTTTGCGATTTTTTTAAAGGGTAGTTGATGGTCCTTGAAGTTCTGTGAAATGATGGTCGCCTTTGATTGCTCCATGCTTGAAAAACCCACTATTAATGCGAGGAAGACTTATTGAAAATTCTTTATTGCATTTTCTCGAAGTAATTTAGACCCTAATTTTTCTCTATGTCATGGTGTATATGTCTTTTTTAAAAATTAAAATAAAATAAAAAATAAACCAGCTTCTGTGCCACCTGAAAATGCTGTATCTTAATGTTATATGTGGCAAGTTCCAGTTACTCTTTTTGTTTGTTATTGTTATTATTTTATTTATTTATTTATTTTATACTGTTTTAATTTTGTTGAATTGAACTGTAATTCTAGTATAAAAATCAGACATGTTCATGCTTCCATCTACTGACGGAAAATCAAGTTTTTATTTATGTATTATTACTGATGACTTCTTTTACAAGGTAAAGTTAAAGCTCTGTAGCCTTCTCCAAACACTTAAACACTTACATACATTGTTTAAGAAAAAAACGTTAGTACACAAAGATATAAACAATTACAAAAGAAAAGGATTTCAACCCCATATAAAGGAATATGCTTCTTAAATATAGAAATACTACAAATATAACTGCAAAATATGAAGTGCAATAAAATGCAAGAGCAGAAAGAAAACGTCTATTTAGAAAGAATACCATCCAAATTAAAAATAAAATGGAGAAATACGAATTGTGTATATTGCAACATTCCCTCATATTGGAAACATCCCGTATTATTAAACAAAACCACGTTCTTCGGCACAAGCACCCGCAAGCAGACGACGGATACGATTACCACCGACAGAACAGGAAGAGGACACGAACAGATACAAAGAAGATTCCTTCGATCCCTCCACAGGCTCCGCCTCCGAAGATTGGCTATATAAATAAACACTTGTAGGTATAGAAGTCATCAGTTGTTAACTGCAACCTATCTCTAGCTGCTAAGGCAAGATATATTCTTACTCTTCAAGCTGCAACAGGCGAGAGAGACTGCTCTAATCCTACCTCTGAGTTGCAACGGACAAGAGGTACTCTCACCTATCTCCGAGCTGCAACGGGCAGGAGATCTTACCTCTATCTCTGTGTTGCAACGGCAAGAAGTACTCTATCCTATCTCCGAGCTGCAACGGGCAGGAGATCTTAGCTCTATCTCTGTGCTGATGCAACAGGCAAGAGGTTCCTTTAGATTCAGCTGCAACAGGCAGGATCATTCTGTCATCTATAATAACATCTATATAGGCCTAACAAATTTATGATCTGAAATGTTAGTAAATGTTTCGGATATTAAACACCCCAAATAAATGAAACCATCCAGCCAAGACTACCAACTAAAGTTGACTAACGAAAACCGTCGCCAGCAGCTATTATGTTTTGTAACATGCAGAGCCTTTATGGGGGGAGGGGGCGAGCGGGGCGGTTGCCCTGGGCGCTTTATAGCAAGAGGGCGCGGAACGAGCAAGAAGAAAGGAAAAGTGTTGGAAGTGAGGAAACGACGCGTTGCTGACGATTGTTGTCGATTTGCAAACAAATACAAATTTTCTTGCTCGCTCAGCTCGCAATCCAAACGTTTCAGTAAGAGTCACAGCAAATTTTTACTTGTTACGTTTTAAAAATTATTATATATGATCTATTAATAACGTTGTGATATACAAGGTGCCGAATAATGACTTACAGTCCACACAGGAACATTTACAAAATCAGAAACGGTCAAAGTTTGAAATACGTGTCTGAAAAATTTGATGGTTTTTTGATGACTTTGCTAAGATAATCACGCTTTTCTACCCAATCGGATTAATCATGACGGTGAGAATGTAGGCTTTGAGAAATTCATAAAGAAGGCTACTTTTCTGAATTTCCGTTTACAAAATATTTTTACCGTAAAAGAATCGAAATTAAAATGATATTTATGTGGTCACATACAGAATAAAATTACAGAAGTTTACAATTATTGCTGGGAATTAATGCTGTCACCCATTTTCAACATTTTAAAATCACATGTTTCTAATGTATTAAAATTTCAATTACACTGTTCAACAAATTTTGATCGAAAGTATGTAAATTCTTTGAAATTGCGATTTTTTACATTCATTTAAGTATAATATGAAAGGAAATGATAATAGAAAAATTTTCTTAGCTCAGGTTGTGAAAAAAAAAACGCCCTTGTATAACAGTAGCTGTATATATACAAATGTATTAATATTTATAGAACATTTAAGCAAAATCCTTGTAAAAACCTACATTTCACTTTTTTTTTATCTATTTCACTGTGATGTGATAAGCTGGGGAGTTAAGAAGTACCCTAACCTATAGCTTTCTATACCCTTGTACTTCCTTTTTCAAAATTGCGCAAATACCACTTTCACAGCGATACAGAAAATAAAGTAACCGTGGTCAAGTTAAACATTAACAATTCCGTAATTAAAATCAGTATTAACATCAAAACATGAAAAATATGTACAAACACCTTTTTGTGCAAGAACTACACTGCAATGTAGACAAAAGTTTCAAGTGATCCCTTGTACAGGATTATGTTTATTTTATTTTGAGCGTCTTCGCTTGGCTTGCCTTTTGTAGGTTACATCTGGAGCATCCCTTGCAATAGTCCAACAGTAGTCGGCCAATATGTTAGAACTCCACTTTCCCTCATATCTCTTCTCCATGGCTGCAATATCTTGATGGAAACGCTCACCATGTTCGTCACTTACTGCTCCACAATCTTCGGGAAAGAAGTCTAGATGTGAATGAAGAAAGTGGAGTTTCAGAGACATATTGCAACCACGATTTTCGTAGCACAACAACTTTGCTACCAGTTGTTTGTAATTTGTTGCTCGGTGTCTTCCCAAGAACTGTGAACAAGCACTCTTCAAGCTTTTCCACGCAGCTTTCTCCTCACCTTGGAGAATTTCGTCGAACTTGTGATCTTTGAATAGTTGCCTAATCTGTGGCCCTATGAAAACACCCTCTTTAACTTTGGCATCACTTAATCGAGGGAATTGTCCTCTTAGGTACTTATAGGCCTCATCCTCTTGGTTCATGCTCTTAACAAAACTTTCATAAGACCTAATTTAATATGTAGAGGGGGAAGCAAAATTCGGTTACGATCTACCAGTGGTTCATGCTGCACATTTTTCACTCCCGGCTGAAGAGTTTCTCTGGTACTCCAATCACTTTTGCGGTAATGAGATCCACGATCTCTACTGTCCCATTCACATATAAAGCAACAATACTTTGTATACCCTAACTGCATACCTAGCAACAGTGCTATTACTTTAAGGTCACCACAAATGAGCCACTGAAAATCGTAATATTTAATGGCTTGAAGTAAACGTTTCAAGTTTTCATAAGATTCCTTCATATGAACTGCGTAACCTACAGGAATTGAAGGAAGTTCATTTCCAATATGTAAAAGCACTGCCTTTAAACTCACCTTGGACGAATCTATAAAGAGCCTCCACTCCGTAAGTTCGTAATTAATTTTAAGTGCCCTCATGAGACCATTTACATCTGTACATGCCACAAGTGTGTCTTCCATAGTAAAAAATGAAGTGAACATCTTCTCCCTATTCCGATACACTGAAATATTTACTTTTTCCTGCAATAAATTCCATTGCTTTAAGCGTGACGCTAAAATTTCGGCTTTGCTTTTCGAGAGGTCCAAGTCTCTGATTAGATCACTTAGTTCCTCTTGAGTAAGTCTATGTGGTTCACATGGAGGTTCTTCTACAACAAACGTAGGGTCCTTCGAAGTACTTGATTCAGGAGCTTCAACTTCTTGATCATCATCAGAAAAAAGATCGTATTCTTTAGGTGGGTCAGGAACAGGTAGTCCTTCTCCATGTGGAACAGGGCGCATTGCAGAAGGAATGTTAGGATAGATCAAGTCCCGCTTCTTCTTCGTGGAAATTCTCTTCTTGACGGAAGGAACCATACAAAAATAACAGTCTCTGATGTGGTCGCTTGGCTCCCTCCAAATCATGGGCACTGCAAAAGGCATTGAGCGCCCCTTCCCATTAATCCAATTTCTTAGATTGCTGGCACAAGTGTTACACACAATGTGGGGTGCCCAAGATTTATCTTGGTCTCCAATTTTACAACCAAAGTAATATTGATAGGCTTTTCTTTTTAGTGGTGTTATAGTCTGCTTTTGTGAGGAAAATGTCACTTCCCCACCCACGTAGCAGAAGCTATCCGCACTGTTTACACAATTTCGCGGCATTTTTGTTTATTGAAATCCTCAAAATGTCACTTGAAATAGTTCCGACAACTATTTAAAAATATACATTCGAAATACCAGTATTTTTGCGTACTTGTAGTTGTATTTTTATGTCCTGCACTACACAAACGTCACACCCAAAACGCTGATAACTGCACTAAACCTGTCTTTTCTAACAATAGCAGAACACTACTGAGATAAGGAACACAATGAAACCAAGCATTCATATAGTTTCTCCAGTGTTGCCGGATCAGTGTAACATTTTACCCCAAACGAAGCGAATATATTTATTTTTAAAGCGTTATTATTAGACATGTTTGTAAAACGAAAAGTAGAGCTAATATTCGAAAATAACTTTCAAATTCGTGATCAGCACCACAAAATCAATAAGAATTAGCTGATTTTGTTCAATTTACATTTTCGTTGTTGAACAGCGTTATCAATAGTATGAAACGTTGTAAATTTCCATAACTGTTCCCCAAGTAGATTTGTATTCAACCAAAAGTAGTTTCATAATGTTTAACGAAAAGTCCCAGATAATCCTCTTGAACACAGCTCTTATTTGTAAAAGAATACACAATTGAAGACCTGGGGGGGGGGGAATAATGATAACCCTAAAAATCGTGAAAAATGAGTGAAACAGCCTCATGCTGTTTGACACCGGTGGGTCTGTTATCCCTCGAAGAATTACCGGGATTGGTCAACAGATGACAGAGATATGGCCAATTCCTTATAGGTTTCTCAATAGCCTTCAATAATTACCCAAACATTCAAAGCCTTGTATCTCAAAATCATCTCAATGTGGGGTATTATTACTTTTTCCCAAGGTACTTTTTCCCAAGGCTGTTGGAATAGTTTATCCAAAGAGCTAGATATGAATTCTGAGAGCATAACAACAAAAGCTGCCTGTCTTAAGTGTAAAAAAAAAAAAAAAAAAAAAAAAAAAAACGTTGAAGAAAGAAAAAGAAATGCTTGGTAAGGTGAGTGTAAAGGGCGCCGAAATACCTAGCTACGGCTCTGGTAACGCGATATAGTAACATCTACTACAGATGCAAGCTGGTGTAGAATTTCACATAATTAATAAAAGTCAATAAAGAAATAAGGTCTTATAGCTATTATTAATGAAAGAAGAAAAACTAAGACAATTTAGATGCTCATTTGCTCAACAAAATCATTCTTCTTTCAATTTTTATTTTAAAAATACACTTCAGAATAATCGTTTAAGACACGGAAAGCTTTTAAAAGAAAACATTAATGAACTACAGAACAGATTGATCTGTCAACAGAATTGTAACTATTAAGGATTACGGAAGTGTAGGACACCTGTTGAGAGAATCTTGAAAGATATTCTACGTCTTTGTGCCCATAAAATTCTGTCGCAGAAGATTAAATGATTGTGTCTTATGAAGAAAATTTAGAACTCTTGTCGTAAAAAAAAAAAAAAAAAAAAAAAAAAAAAAAAAAAAACCAATTTGGTAAACAAACAAAAAAAACTTGTAAATAATAGCAAATCTAAAAGAAAGATCTGGAGTCATGAACGTTTGTGCCGAAAAATTAAGTTGCTTACTCAGCAATCAAGACACGAACGGACAGTTAAAATAGTTTGAAAAATTTCACTGTCGTTATCGTTTAATTATATTACCCCATTTGATTTATTGTCTACTCCTTAAAACGTTTATTTCTTTACGTTTTTTCTGTTTTAAAAAATTCTGATGTCTTGTTTAGAAATAAAACAAGGTCGCTGATAGCTGGACAAACTGTTTTTTCGCAAAAAAAAAAAGGACCAATGAGTTTGATTAAGGAACACAGACTATAAAAAAAAAGTGCACTGCATAATATAAGCGGGAATTTTGTCTCTAAAAATATCCATTGCATCAGTAGTGAGAAATGTTGCTGTTTGCTTTCGCAATACCTTACGTACCGCTTTATCTAAATGTGCCTATCTTCATCATCCAAGAGTTTTACACTATCCAAAATGAAAAACGCCTTATATTGGAAGGTGGAACATTTATTGACGTGTGCAGCTCAACATCTTAAGAGGCCCCATCACAGCGAAATTAAAATACCGCTAATTTTACAGTAATTCTGTGATATCTTCAAATAAATAAAAGATAATCCAAAAGTGATACAAGACCTCCCTAGACAATATTATTTTACATGAGATAACGTTATCATGGCTCACTTATCTACTTTCGATTTCCAGCCATTTAGAAAACCGGTATTTATTTTCGCGTTTCTAAATGGCTCCAAACGGAAAGCTACTAGGTGACTCGTGATAACGGTACCTCATGCAAAATAATATTGTCTAGGGTGCTCTTGTTCCACATTTTGATTATCTTTTATCTATTTGAAGATATCACGGAATTACTGTAAAATTAGCGGTATTTTAATTTCGCAATGATAAGGCCTCTTAAGACGTCTTTCAAGTGTCGCAACTCTTATCTATGACGAAGCAATTTACATTGGACTAAATTCAGATATCTCAGCTGCTAATTGTCACAAGCACGAAGAAAATATTGTACCCTACTTTGTCAGTAGATTTGCTTCGTACGTCAGAACAATTGATTTCTGGACAAGTATTATTATTTTTACTTCTCATTTATTCATTTTTTTCATAAGCCCTTGCTCCTCAGTTATTGGAAGCAGCAATGATTTATTAATTTTCTTTTGGATTGTCCTCAGCGCACTTTATATTGGGCGAAAAAGATTGATTTACACTCAATTTTTTTATCTTAATTTTTGCCTTCCTCCTTTCAAAATATTTGTTATTTAATGATAAACTCTGTAGTTGGAAACACTGCTTGCACACAGGTAATTTTACACACAAAAAATAATTTCTTATTTTATTTTTAATTTATTATTAATTTTTAATTTATTAATTTATTAATTTCTTATCTGTAACACGTGGAAGCAGGGGCGGATCCAGGATGGACTTCTGGGGGCGCGGTGGGTTGTAATACTGCTGCTTTGAGCTACTTTTAAGAACTCCAAACTCTGGAATTAATTTTATTTATATGTAAAATAAAAAACTTTTCTCTCCTGGGGGGGCGATCACCCCGATCGCCCCCCCTCTGGATCCGCTAATGCGTGGAAGACTCAATAATGAGAAAGGGAGACAAGAATAAATCTGAAAACTGAAGCAATAAGTGAAGACACCCTCTCTCCCTAACCTCATCTTCATCGTGGCTAAGCAGTTAGCGTACGCGCCTTTGGCGTGGAAGACGTGGGTTCGATTCCCGGCGAGAGTTCATGTGGTTCGGATGTCACGTTAATCAGTAGGTTCCGTCTCATATAGCCTCGCTGCTGGAAGGGACGTTAAACTCAAAAACCATAACGCACACGCACATGTAACGCATAGTTTTATGCACAGACAAATCCAAGAAGTCCTTATTATTTGCGTATTGGGTTTACTGAATAAAAACATAATTCAACTACGGAAAAAGAAAACAAACGTTTGACAAAAGATCAGTGTTATGTCAGCTGAATGAAATTCTCTGTTATGAAGTGCCTATGACTACACATTGTGGATGGGTCTTTCCACGATGAAATAATGTTGATTACGTTTGGCTGTTCAATGGAAAATTCCGCCGCGTGATACGAGCTAGACATGATTCCATCAGTACATTTGTACTGATTCGACTTTAAAGCAGGAACCCGTATCAATGCATTTGTACTGACTCACGAATGAAAAATGAAATGAAATGAAATATTTAGTTTAACGTTACATAATTATACACCGAGGTTAAGGGAGACGGTGACGATGAGAAATGTATGAAATGGTGTACATAATGAAGAAAGTGGGAAGAAACGGGGAAGCCCAGGGAAAACCCACGCACACGGTGTTTGCCCACCACAAAGCCCACTTGGCGCGAACTGGGATTGAACCAGGGATTCCACGCATCAGAGGTGAACGCCACTGAGCCACTGAGCCACTGCGGACTCCAAGAGCGCCGATCTTGGGGGGCCCGAGCCCCCCTCCCCCAAAGCTCATGTGGGCCCCCATATTGTATTTATGAATATACAATATTTGGTATAATTTGAATGCAATTTGTCTTAAAATCCTCATATATATACCTTCTGCATCTGAATGCCCCCTCCCCAAATTTACAGAGAAATCAGCACCCTTGGTGGCCCCTGGAATGACTTACGTTTTAAATAAATTAGAGTTACTCAGTTCTTCTTTTACGTGATTTCCCTAATCCCAATTTCTATCCCTTTCCTTGAGCTCCCTAGTTTCCAGGAAAACAACTGACTATCTTATCCTGTTGCACTGTCTTTGTGGTTTTGCATATCTGTACTGCATTTTATAAAACCCGCCTTCGAGCAGAATATTCCAACAAATCATTAATACTTTATTGTACAAATATATTGTACGTGTATTTTCTACGAGATGGCAATGCAGAAATTTTGTTTTAAATTTTTGTGTAATTACATATTTTTAAACTTATTTTTAAAATTAGAATTAATTTTAAGTTACCTAATTGTCTTTCTTGTAATAATATTGACGTTAATAATATTTACCATCAGCAGTTTTTCCCATATTGTTCATTAACACACTATTTCCCACAATCTTTTGGAAATTCTGTAGGTATTTGTTCGCCTAAATAACTCGTGATTCTAGGTTTGAGTTGCCTATTTCTTCTGCTTTTAGTACCGAGTTTCTCAAGCATTTGAAGATAACTGAATTATTGTTCAGTAATATCTCATTACAACAGTGAACTGTTTTGCTTCCTTTTTTCTGTAACAGATAGGTTTATGATGTTTATAGCAGTCGTTGACAATACATGGCACAGTAGTAACAGAATAATTAACGCTATATCGAATACATCAATTCTGCCACGTGGAGTTCAGTGAGAGAGAGAAACATGTGCAAGAGGGCTAATGTGTCTATGATCCTTACGTTTTATCAAATTACTACCATGGCGGTAGCCAAGGAATAATAGGCGTTTGTAGAAGACATTGGCATGAAACCAAATGTGGATTAGTGTCACTGCGGTTATTCGTGTACTGAACGTTATTTACTGTCTTTACTATGTCGTGTAATTATCAGCCTCATGCAATGCTATATTCTATCACTCTCTCTTACCTTAACCCAGTGGTTCCCAACCAGTGTGTCGCGAAACAGTGTCACGCAGTCCCATAAGATGTATCCCGAAATTTTAGGATGTAAAAATCATGAAGCGTTTAATAATTAGTTAGAATCAAATTTGAGACAGAGTGTACCAGTCAATCCTTCTATCAGCCACAAGAATGCTTATATTACATAGAGTTACTACTATATAGAAACTTACTGTCTTACATTATTATAATTTACTGTATATTACTATCAATCAGGGCTGTGCTGTGAGGGGTGGGGGCGGCCCTGGGCGCCGAACTAAGAGGGGCGAAAAATTCGGGAGAAAAAGGAAATAAGATACGAAAAATTGTTTGGGGTGTATATATATGGGGCGCCGTCGTATACTCTCGCCCCTGGCGCTGATTTTCCACGGCACGCCCCTGCTATCAATAATAAATCAAATAAGTGTGTCGGGATGTCGTGGAGTGTGTCGTCAGTCCAAGAAAGTTGGGAACCACTTTCTTAACTTCATTCTCTGTATGACCGCTTAGTCAATGGAAGCAAAGCCTTTCACATACTCACCTACCAATCAAGAAATGACAGTGCTGAAAGAACTAAATTTTAACACAGATCAATGGCCCCAGCATGACTACCAGTGTTGGGCAAAATCAATTGAAATCAATTGCAATTGATCAATCAATTGAAAGAAATTGCTCTGAAAATCAATTGCAATTGATTTCAATTGCAATTGATTTCAATTTGTAATTGACAATTAATTTCAATTGCAATTGAATTCAATCATAAAATTTGCAATTAAATTTTCGTCAATTGTTAATTGTTAATTGGTCACCAGGCAATTGAAACTTTTAATTGTTAATTGTCAATTGCAAAGGGTGCAATTGAAACATTTAATTGTTAATTGCAATTGATAATTGAAACTTGTAATTGTTAATTGTAATTGTTAATTGCAATTGAAATCAGCAATTAAAACTAAAGATAAGAAGACATGTGTGTATTGTGTTGTCCACTTGTTACTGTTTTACATATTTCAAATAAGGTACTTATAAGAAATGCTGGATACCTACCATCCCTTTCCTCCCCCCCCCCATGGGAAGAAAGCCGGGAAACTAAATATTTTTTAAAATATATTATGTTTATGGTTCTATCCCCCTCGAAAGAACTCTATATGCCCGTCATGTATACAATAGGAATGTGCACCAACGAGTTCGAGCGAGTTTTCTTTAAAACTCGACTCGACTCGAAGCAGACATCTTTGAGCTTGACTTGAGATCTCGGCTCGAAAAATTTCCCCCAACTCGACTCGAATTCGGATCGAGTTTCCAGTCGAGTCGAGCCATTTCGAGCTAAATTCTTTGTGTAGTTCCAAGTACTACTATCTTCAAGTATCCTACATAGACAATATAATTATCAATGATACTACTACTACTACTACTATAATTAATTATCATTATAACACCGTGTACCTGTATAAACATGGAATATAGGTGGTTTGTATCGGAATACTAAAAATTAGTTGACTGTCGATCTCGGTCGTCAAGAAATCTTCACGAGGCAAGGACATCGGTCACGAGGTTCTTGGTTTGAGTTCAGGAGGAGCAAGTATTCGGGCTCGAGCCAAAAATTATTAAAAGTTATGGGACTCCAGCCAAACATGTTCAAAACTGCTCGACCCGGGTTTAGGGTTGTCAACAGCTCAAGCGGCTCGCTCACAGCTTATTCACTTATCGAGCCGAACCGAGAAGTGAGCCGAGCCAACAGCTCATCCAACCGAGCCAGCTCGAGCCGATGGCTCACACGAGCCGAGCCGAACCGAGCTGATTGCTTACCCCAACCGAGCCGGTTCGAGCCATCGGCTCAGTTAAGCTGACTCGAACCCAGCCTATGGACTCGTTTCAACGGAGCCGGTTCAAGCTATTGGCTCAATTGAGCCCAGTCAATGGGTAATCCCAACCAAGCCAGTTCAAGCTGTACGCTCAGTTGAACCGATCCGAGTCGGTTGACATCACTATTCCGGTTGGCTTCTACTTTGGCTAAAAAATTGGACCGTGAAGTTCTCAGCCTTGATGGTAAGAATTACAAAAAATGATATGAAATCTTTAGTTTACGTCCCACGATTATGCCGGTTAGGCTAAAGGAGACGGTAATGATAGGAAATGAATGAAATGAAGAAAGTGGGAGGAAACGGGAGAACCCCGAGAAAATCCACGAGCACGGTGTTTGTCCACCACAAAGTACAAACTGCGCGAGCTGGGATCGAACCAGGGACCTCAAGCACGGGAGGTGAACGCTCTACCACTGACCCACCGCGCCAACTGGTAAGAACTACAGTATATACTTATATTGGTGCTCACGGCGTCATTAACTTGTTCCGCCACCAACGAATTTCAAGGTACTTTGTTTTGCATCTTTTGTGCGTGTTTTGTGTCGCTTTATGCGCCTATTCCCACATTTTGTGCATCACCGGAAGTGGGTCAAAATGGGCCTACAAATATGGCGGAACAAGTTATTGCTCTTCCGCCACCAATGAATTTCGAGATCGTTTCCTTCACATCGTTTTGTGCCGTTTTGTGCGTCTACTTCCGTTTTGTACGTCGTGGGATGTGGGTTAAAATGAGTCCCCAAGGTGGGACGAAAACGATCAAGAGTTCCGCCACTATTAAATCTCGAGGTCGTTAATTTCACATCGCGTACCCTTTTGTACGTCTATTTCGACGTTTTGTGCGTCACTGGAAGATTGTCAAAATGGGCCTCGAAGGTGGGATGAAAATGACCAAGAGTTCCGCCACTACTGAATTTCGGTATCCTTCCTTTTGCATCGACTAGTGGATTTTCGTGCCGTTTCGTGCCCTTATTTCCACGTTTTATGCGTCACCTGAAGTGGGTCAAAATGGGCTTCCAAGATGGGACGAAAATGACCAAGAGTTCCGCTACTATCGAATTTCGAGGTCGTTACATTGCATACCCTTTTGTGCGTGTATTTCGACGTTTTGTGCGTCACTGGAAGACGGTCAAAATGGGCCTCGAAGGTGGGACGAAAATGACCCACTGCTCCGCCACTATACCTGCCGAATTTCATGGTCCTTCCTTTCGCGTCGACTAGTGAATGTTTCGTGCCCTTATTTTCACGATTTGCGCGTTACCAGAAGTGTGTGAAAATGGACCTCCAAAGTGTGACCAAAATGACCCATTGTTCCGACACTGTCGAATTTCTAGGTCGTTTCTTTCGCATCGTTTAGTGATTAATTTTTAAAAAGTTTTCTGTGCCTACTTCCTCGTCTTGTGCGTCACCGGAAGTGAGTTAAACGGGCCTTTAAAGTGGGAGTTAAATGGCTCACTATTCCGCCACTATCGAATTTCGGGGTTGGTTCTTTCGCATCATTTAGTGTGTATTTTGTACCGTTCTGTTCGCCTACTTCCACGTTTTGAGCATCACCAGAAATGCGTCAAAATGGTCCATCAATGTGCGAGAAAATAGAGCCATTGTTCCGCCACTATCGAATTTGGGGGTCGTTTCTTTCGCATCGTACAGTGCCAGCTTTGTACCGTTTTGTGCTCCTATTTCCACTTTAGTGCGACAACAAAAATGTGTCAAAATGGCCTAGAAGTATAGCGGAATAACTTAATGCTGTTCCGTCACCATCAAATGAGGTCGTTTCCTTCACATTTTTTATACATGATTTGTGTCGCTTTGTGCATCAGTGGGAGAGAATCAAAATAGACCTTGAAAGTGGAATGAATATGTCTTTCTCTGCCATATTTGTAGGTCGCCTTTGACCCACTTTCGTTGGCCTACAAAACGTGAAAGTATGCGCAGAAACGGTATAAATATGCACTAAACAATGCGAAAAAAGCGACCTTGAAATTCGATACTGGTGGGAGAGTGGATCAGTTTTCTTCCCACATTGAATGCCCATTTTGACCCACTACCATTGAATCACAAAACGTGGAAATAGGCTTACAAAACGGTAGAAAACACCCACAAGACGATGTGAAGGAAACGACCTCGAAATCGTTCCTGACGGAACAGCATTAACTTGTTCCGCCATATTTGTAGGATAACATTGACCCATTTCCGGTGATGCAGAAAACGAGGAAATAGGCGCACAAAACGACACAAAATGGAAATTTAGCTTAATTACATGGAAATTTTAAGTTTGTAAGCTTAATTATATGGAAAATTTTATATATTTTTCCTTTACGTTGGTCTACTTTACTTTGATTTGGGACTTTTAAATTTTATTCATTTTTCCACTGAAAAGTATGTATAATTCAACAAGTTGATTTCATTTTGAGTTGATTTTGGGGTTTAACGTACCGGTCAGCAGCGAGGCTATATGAGACATGGACCTACTGATTAACGTGGAATCCGAGCCACATGAGCTCCCGCCGGGAATCGAACCCGGGTCTTCCACGCCAAAGGCGCGTACGCTAACCGCTTAGCCACGGAGGAGCTCTATAATTCAACAACGAAATAATTATTAGTTATAATTATAATAATTATCTATATAATTGAATTCATTATAATTTGGTCCATAACAAACACTTTACCATTTCGTACTAGCTGTTATGCCCGTTCTTCGAACGGATCAGATAAAATATCAATGTAAACAAACTGAACAACGGGAGAACAATTAAGAAACATTTCTAACATTGGATATATTTTGTGTGAATATATATATCCAACAAGGTATATGTGTTTTCATTGGGTAGGCCGATGGGGGCTGAATTTGAACGTAAACACTATCGGGGGTGTCACTATAGGTCTGAGCAACCCCGATAAATATGGATTCGACACAAATTCTAGTACTTTTACATGTCCCGGTGAACGCCCCCTCAGACCCCCTTGGTTCGTATTGTGAAAAAATCTCCTCTGGCCCCCACCAACCCCCAACTAATACCGCGAAAACTATGAATGTGACACTAACATCTGCCATTTTCTACTACTTTTTACATATGCCGGTAAAAGTCCCTATAATCCTCTGGTTCCAATTTTGAAAAAAAAAAACAATACCTCTGGCCCGCAGCCGATGGGGGCTGTATTTGGAAGTCAACGCCTGTGGAAGTATCACCATTCATCTCAGCGACAGCGAAAACTATGGATTTGACACTAATATCGGTCACTTTCCATTATTTTTACATGTCTCGCAATTCCCCGCCCCCGGTGACTCCCGGCCCGCATACAATGGTGGCTAAATTTGAAAATCATCGCTAATGAAAGTATCACCATTGATCTCAGCCACCGCGAAAACTACGGATTTGACATCGGTCATTGTGGATTATTTTTACATGTCTCGTGATCCCCGTTATAATGCTCCCGTTTCTTATCTGATGGGGGCTAAATGTGAAAGTAAACGCGGTCTTGAGTTTCACCAATGAGCTCAGCTACCCCGAAAACTATGAATTTGACATTAATATCGGTCATTTTCGATTATTTTTTTACATGTCTCGGAATTCCCCCCTCTGGTGACCCAAGGCCCGCATACAACGGTGGATGAATTTGAAAGTCATCGCTAATGGTAGTGTCACCATTGATATCAGCAACCGCGAAAACTATGGATTTGACACTAATATCGGCATTTTGGATTACTTGTACGTTTCGGCATTCCCCCCCTTCCCCCCGTTGACCCACGGCCCGTAGCCGAATACGGTGAATTTGGAAGTTAATGCGATCGGAGTTTCACCATTGATCTCAGCGACCGCGAAAACTATGAAATCGACACTGATATCGGTCATTTTCTACTACTTTTACATGTCCCGGTAAACGCCCCCCTGAGACCCCCTAGTAAGGAATTAAAAAAAAAACTCTTCGTCTTGGTCTGGGGCCTAGACCAAGCTACCCGTGACCAAATTTTGAAAAGTTTCGGTCCACTCGTCTCGTCCACAGGTCGCACAAAGATAGACAGATAGACACACGAACAAACTCTATTTTATTTATATTAGAAAGGTCAGATCCGCCGTTATTGTATTAGTGCGGTGCTTGAGCTATTGATCGTAAAAATTCAAACTCCGATGAGTGATAATTTTATAGGCTTGTTTTATTACAAGTTTAAACTCTTTAGTCAGTAGAGAAGAGGGCGTGAATCATGGGTCAGAGTTGATGACAATGGGTTTTGGTGGGTCTGTGGGTCACAGTGGGTAAGAGTGGTTTATGGTGGGTGGTGGGTCAGAGTGGGTCACGGTGGGTCGTGGATCACGACGGATGGTGAGTCAATTGGTCGTGGCTAAAGTTTTCATTGCCCCACGCCCTCTCTGAACTACAGTGTTGAAAATTAATCAGTGAAAATCAATTGCAATTGATCAATCAATAGAAAGTAATTGCTGTGGAAATCAATTGCAATTGAATCAATTGCCAATTAATTTCAATTGCAATTGAATTACAGAATTCAATTGCAATTACTTTCCACTGCAATTACTTTCAATCAATTGATCAATTGCAATTGATTCTCCTTTTGTAATGGCCAACTGCAATTAACAATTAACCATTACTTATTTCAATTGTTAATTGCAATTAACAAATTAATTTACAGATTAATTGTTAATTGTTAATTCAATTGAAATTTGCCCAACACTGATGACTACTACTTTAGCGTGTTAATTTCAACACCAAGGAAATGAAATCTTTGAGTTTTACGTCCCACGATTATGCCGGTTAGGCTAAAGGAGACAGTGATGATGAGAAATGAATGAAGGGGTGGAATGAAAAAA
This sequence comes from Thermobia domestica, assembly GCF_964235325.1. Classification (NCBI taxonomy): domain Eukaryota; kingdom Metazoa; phylum Arthropoda; class Insecta; order Zygentoma; family Lepismatidae; genus Thermobia; species Thermobia domestica. Next base: position 85,041,197 of record NC_137471.1, on the reverse strand, counting down.
GTAGGAGAAAACGGGAGACAACCCACGCACACGGTGTTTGTCCACCACAAAGTTCACTTGGCCTGAGCGGGGACTCTACGCACCAGAGGTGAACTTTCTACCACTGAGCCACCGTGACCATTTCAACACCAAAAGTCCGATGTTGCGGCTAACACAGACCTAGGACCGACCGATTGACAGAGACGGTGTTGAGTGCTCTGAAGATAATTTGAATTTGAGAGTGAATGAGATTCATTGATATAACTCGTTCGGTGATCCCCTTCAGTAAGTGCCGAGTGTTTTCGAGTTCTTGCTATTCTCAGAACACTTGCTGCGAACGCTGTGTCTGCAGGGGTGTAAGTTACGCCACTGGTGAGAATAAATTTGAACCTCATGACTTTGTTCTTAGGGCAGGGAGTGATTTAAATCGGAAGGCGCCAATATTATTGCTATACGATAAGCTCCAGCATAAAAGTATATTTTGATCTTCTGAAATGGCACACGACGTAAGCTCAGATGGGTAAAGCTCCTCATGAACATAGCTCTGAATTCGGCTCTGGTCATGAAAGTGTTGTTCTAAATTAATTAAGTAATTAATTAAATTTAATTAGTATGTCATTTATGTTAAAAGGATCGTAACATTCTGCATCTATATATAAAACGCAAAAAAAAAAGAAAAAAGAAAAGAAAGAAAAAAGAAAAGAAAATACAATGTAGTTTGTTCATAATACATATACTCACGTATACGTATGTACATTTCTTAATTTTCTCAGGATACAATTTATCAATGTAACCTTTTAAAAGAAAACATATGTTTTGTTCTTTGTCAAACCACAAAAAGCATGACTTATTTTCATTTCGTACCGCACACGCACGATGAAACAAGACACACGCATGCATACAAGAACTAACTAACCTCTTCTTCCTCATCCATTCAAAAAGAAACCAGAAAAAAAATAACAACAATGAAAAATCCGGTTACAGAATGTTCCTTAGACAGGGAAAAAAAATACCAAGAGAAGTCACTTTAATTAATTATAATTAATAGATCTGTTTCTGCTTTCCTTTAGAGCAAATGTGGATATCAAGGACTTAATTACACATGTGTCACTTTTCAGTATCCTATCTTTTGTCTTTCTTGTACACTCAACGAAGAACAACCATTGGTTCTCGTTTAAACAATGTTTTATTATTATTATTATTATTATTATTATTACGATAAGCAAAAAACTGCAAATTATCCTTTCCCTGTTAGACTGTACTACATTATACCCCCTTTGGGCTATGAAAATGGACAATTGAGATACACATTCTGCAGATGTTTAGCATATGCATCTAATAAACTTGCGTCAGCTTGCAGGCTCCTTCAACGGCTGGTTGGACCACGAAAATTGCTCTAATCTTTTTATACTACTTGCTCACGTTGACCTTTGGCGTTAACCTCATGTCAAAGAAGTTTTTAAGATGACCCCTCCTTCCTTTCTTTATGGGGCTCCCTACAGCTTTTAAAGATTTATCCCAGCTGATGCATCACAACGTTATTATATACGGACATATTACATATCTTATTTCCTCCCGCAACTACGTGAGCGTATCATCCACGTATATTTGATAATATCCCTTTGTGAAACGTTTAACTTTCTTTTGTGCAGCTGCTTTGCATACAGACACAAACATATATATATATATATATATATATATATAATATACTGGAGGGTATACATAAGAAAATTACGGAGTACATTCGTTATCTTTGTACATTTTCCATAAACGATTATTATTACTACGTTTAGAATGTGAACACATTGCCTTTAGTGGTAGAACGCTTATCTTTGGTGTGTGAGGACCCTGGTTCTATCCCAGGGCATGTAAGTTTGTGGCGGACAACATCATGTCCGTGGGTTTTCTCGGGTACTTCCGTTTCCTCCCACATTCTCATTCTGCCATCATCTATTACTTCCCTTAATCATCCGTCTCCCTTAGCCTAAAGGGAATAACCATGGAACGTTAAGGTAAAATATGTTAATTTTCTGAGAAACTAATTTGTATGGTTTGGACAGACTTCCAAGATTTTTTATAGGTACAGTAAAACCTGTCTTTAGCGGAATCGAAAGGGACTCGCAAAAATTTGCGTTAAAGATAGATTTTTTTTAACGGAGATAGACCTACGCAAAAACTGTGCATGCTTATAATGGAAATACTGAGATATAATAAGATGCTGTACGTACCTGAATTTATGGTATTTACTTCTACTACGAATTAATACACTCAAAACTTATAATGAACAAAAAAAAAAAAAAAAAAAACTGTAAAAATACGAGGGATTTCTGTACACACCACTGCTTGTGTGCTCACCTTTTCACAGAGATTTTAACCTAATAAACCATACTAAATATATCAGTGTCATTTCAACATAAGGCAAATGTTGCAGTTCCTTTAAACTTTTGACAGATAATCTTGATAAGTTTTTAACCTACACTCTCCTTCCTATTCAATACCTTATTTCTCTTCTTCCTCCATTTCCTCTTCTACTTTCAGACTTTCCATATAATTGTCAATTAAAGCATGTACATATATCCGTCGTGTCTGCTTCGGTTTACACATCACTGTCTATTTTGCTGAATATATACAGGGTGACTGGTAATTAGATGCATTCCTTGCAAAGTGATATTCTACAAGTATTTTGGAACAATTTCACTTATATGAACAGGGGGTAGCAAATCAATAGTTTCTGAGTAATCTGCACATGTGTGATTTCTTTGAAATTTGCAGGCTAATGAGAGGTGCGCGAGAAAGTTTTACCCTCACCCATTTCCACAGATCGTAGAACAACGAAACTTTACACGTGTGATCCTCCATACCTGTGTAGGTCATATGGTAATGTACAGATCGAAACTCTGCACCGCTGCTGTGTTATAGGTCCATACGTGAAGAAGGTGTAATTGCCCAAAATCCATTACTGCATCTCAGCAATCAGCGTGGCAACATCGCAGAAGTACTTACCTGTAGGAAATGAATGGATGGTTGGGAAGAGGTGGTATGAAGATAGTGTACGGTCAAGAGAAAACGCGAACTACGACGAATTTCATAGCCATGGTCGTGCATCTGTCTGGCTAACATTCGAACAGTGAACGGGTATTGTTTTCCAAGAGGCGGACACCTTTTGTTAGTATGCCACTCTCTGGAATTTCACAGAATCCCGTAACAAAAGCAGCAGTGAGGTATAGTATATCCTGGTAATTGTGGTACCCTTTGCTTGGAAGGCAAGTAGTAATACCTCATGCGTATCACAAATAAACATTATCATCACTTCGGTCGCTCAGAATTGAACACGGAGTTCTTTTGGTGGTTGTACGTCGGCACGCTGTCATTGGTTTGACGAAATTTTCCCTGATTTTCTTCGAGCTCAAAAGAGGAAGGCAGGAATGGTACCTTCTAGATGGCCAGGACCACTTTCTTCCCAAATCCTAGACTCACCTAAAAGACCAATGTAACCTCGAAGTTGGAGGTCTGAATCCTTCCTTGAGTCATTCTCTTGTATAAATACATGCATAAAAACCTAGTCAGCTCCCGATGCACACAGGACGATGTCTCTTCACACGCTGATTTATGAAGATCGATGCTCCCTGTGTCTGTGCGTAGAGACTTGCGCTACCATCTGTTGGCGTGTTTTAGAACTAGTTTCGAAACTTTTAGATACCACCTCGTACTAAAACCAGATTGTAGAAATCAACCATTTCCGGTTTTTGTTTAAGCAACTTTAGAACAAAATCGGTAATAGATAGCGAGCAGTTGTTTCTTGACATCGATTAAGCGTCCCAAGGACATATTTGTTATCCATCTTTAACTTTTCATTAAAGCGCAAGAAATCTAAAACTTCCGATTTCAGTATTGATCAGAGATCACAAAGGATAAGAGAAAGTGAAAGTCGATTGCTTAGAAATCGACTTAGGATTCTAAGAATAGGAATCGTCTTTTATCTTAATCAGGGTTGCCAAATTTTTAAGAGAAAGAAGGAAACATTTTTCAATTTGTAAGAGGAAGAAAGAAAACAATTAGATATTCAGAAATGTATATTTAACAAACTCAAATATGGTTTCACATAGCAACGTAGAATAATTTTACTTACTTGTTGGAAACTGGAACAGTTTCATTAAAAACAATCAAATCACACAGAAAAATATACTATAACTTCCGATAAGAGCTCATGTGGATCCCCCTTTGAGTTGTATATCCTCATCTCACATATCATCAGTGCTGGAAAGGACTCAAAACTCAAATCTAACCATTCAAGTATATTACACAAATCTTTGTTGTTGTTTTCAAAGTTGTCCGCTGCCCTACCTCAAGAGGAGGCAATGAGGGGTTAAATTTATGAAGGGGATATTCCCTTCCCTCCGATCTTTATTTCTCCGCCACTGCAACCTTTAAAATACATTTACCCTGTATATATATACGAGGTGTGATTGGACTGGGCTTGTGATTTAAAAATGGCAGTACTTACAGGCTATTGTGATGGATCTCCTTCAAAGTAGTCCCCTGCTGAATGAACACACCGATTTCAACGGTGTTTCCACTTCTGAAAGCATTTCTGAAAATTATTTTCCGTAATGGTGTGAAGTACTCTCTTCGTATTTGCTTGAATGTCCTCAATTGAGGCAAATCTCTTCACTTTCAATGACAATTTTAATTTAGGAAAGAGGTAGAAGTCGGCCAGGGCCAAATCTGAGGAATATCGGGGTTGTGGAAGCACAGGAATGTTGAATTTGGCCAAAAATTCCTGGATCGAGAACGCACAATGCGTGGTGCATTGTCGTGGTGGAGGATCCATTTTTTTTCAGAGGGCAGACCTTTTCCGACGCACATTTTCGCGCAGACGCTGAAGGACTTTTTTAGTATTTCTGGTTGACTGTCTGCCCTTAGGGGCAAATTCATGATGCACGATACTCTTAGAATCGAAAAAACGCCAACATTGTCTTCACATTCGACCGACTTTGTAGCGCTTTCTTTGGTCTTGGTGAATCTGGGCTCTTCCACTGAGAAGATTGGGCCTTTGTTTCTGGGTTATACCCACAAACCCATGATTCATCACCTGTTATTACCCTATTCAAGAAATCTGAGTCCATTTCTGCTCGATTAAATAGTTCTTGGGACACTTCAAGTCTGTGTTGTTTCTACTCGTGTAACAACACTTTTGGAATGAATTTCGCGGACACTCAACGCACGATCAAATCATCAGTTAAAATTGACTGAACCGCATAGAAACTTAATAAATTCAGGTCTTCAGCCATCTCCCTAATTGTAAGTCTACGATTCGAGCGCACTAAATCGCCAACTTTCGCAATGTTTTCGTTACTTTTTGATGTTGAAGGCCGGCCAGACCGAGTGTCATCCTCTACTGACTCGCGGCCATCTGTGAAACCAGATAAATACGTTTGACCGGCTCAGACATTTGTCTCCAAAAGCTGTTTTTAAGAGTTCGTAAGTCTCCGAAGCAGATTTTCCAGTTTTAAAACAAAATTTCACACAAACGCGTTGTTCCAATTTTTCATCCATTTTGCGCACTAACAAATCCGCCAAGACACACACACACGCCCGCACTAAACTGGTTGCTACGCCGTACTGAATAAAGATATCTCAGTGCATGTTTCAACATGTCTCATGGACACATCAAGCCACTGCTTCCATGCTAACAGACGATTATATCTACTCCTTTTGAGCAGTGTTGCCACTGTCTTAAAACTTTCCAATCATACCACGTATATATATTTTTATAGTGTTCAGTATTATTGTTTATTCTATGTGTAATAACAAACGGAAGAAATTAATGATATGCGAAAAATAAAGGCCTATAACGTAAAACGTGACAGAAAAACTTAAAATTTACGGGCAAAACATAACATCTGGCGACCCTACTCTTATTCCTCTATTCAAATCGAAAGTGGCAGAAATCAGCCACTTCCGGTTTTAACACTGATAGATATACAGGGTGGTAGGTAAATCCACCGAAAAAAACTTTGGGAGGCGATTCCTTATACGAAATGAAAGAAAAAAGTTCCAATAAACATGGACCGAAAAACGTCTCCTTTCAGAGTTATGATCCATTGAAAATTCGAAAAATCGCTTTTCAAAACCCCCTAACTTAGAAACTATAGGACCTATCCCAAGCTGTTTAAGGAATTACACAGGAACTAGTATGTGTTCTACCTAATTATCCATGTTTTACCATCCTCCGTTATCGGTGAAAGGAACTGTAAAAAGGAAGATGAAGTATAGGGATACTCCTTTAAGACATAATAGGGTTCGTTTCGCTGGTACCGGTGATTTCTGAAACATGGATATTTATATAGAGCGTGTACCATTTCCTGGGTAATTCCTTAAACCGCTTGGGATAGGCCCTATAGTTTCTAAGCCAGGACGTTTTGAAACGTGATATTTCGAATTTTCGGTAGTACATGACTCTGAAAAGAGACGTTTTTCGACCCATGTTTATTAGACCTTTTTTCTTTCATCTCGTATAAGGAACCGCCTCCCAAAGTTTTTCGGTGGAGTTATCTACCACCCTGTAGACTACAAACGGTAACAGCTAACAAGAAATGGTTTTCTGTAATCAATTAAGCGTCCCAAGAATATATTCCATCTACACGCTAATCTCTCTCTACTAAAACCGGAAGTGGTTTATATTTACCACCACTTCCGATTTTAATTTTAATTGAAAAAAAATATCACACAACACAAATGAAACTCGTTCATGATGTACACGTGACATTGCAACTTGTTTTAGAACATATAGTTAACAAATTCCGTGTGTATAAAGACCTTAGATGAATCCAACTTACAAAATGTGCAGGAATATACTGCTTTCTTTTCCATTACGAGAAAAAAAATGTTATGACATATAACATGAATGATATTAATTAGGCAGTAGTAGCATACCTTAGACGAGGAATGCAGATACAACAAAACTTAAGGGAAATACCAACAACTGAGATCATTTAATTTTATCGGAGTTTGGAATGACTTCATACTGACAAATACAAATTGAGATAAATTAAAAAAGATGTTTAAAACGTTACAAACAGGCGGCTTGCCTAATGATCATACTGCCTAGAATATTTGTCGTTTCTGTGTTAACTTTCTTTTGTAGGTAAAGTATTTATAAAAATAATTTTCTAAAGAGCCGCCAGATGATTATTTAAAGAATGTTCTTCAATATAGGGAAGCTAACAGATGGCGGCACTTTTTGCTACAAGGGTAATCGGCAATAAAAGCAACATACCAAGTTGAATGTTGATTAGTACGACCCGTCTACTTACATTTAAACGAGCTAATTCCCATAAAAACATCTTAATTAATAAAATAAGGAATTCATACAATAAATTTTTCTTCATAAAAAAAAAAAGGATTAAAACTATTAACGTAGAAGTTTGGTTTACCACAATTACTTGTACAGGCTGTCCCACTCGTAAGAGGCCCCGGGAAAAATGTTTTAAAATTTTTAATAAAAGAGGATAGGAAACCAAATTTGTACATGTCATACCTTTATGGTTGAGAAATGAATTACAAGACATACTGGAAGTGACCACCTGTTCACCACAGTTCAACACAGCGCTACATGTTCGTGAATGTTGCTGTCAGAGTATTGGTCATGACTGCCAGGATTTCACAGTGGATGTTCTCACTAGTGGCGCGTGGTTTGTTCTTCTATTTACACATTACCTTTAAGGTGACCCCATAGAAAATGGGGTCAGTCAGGTAGCCTGAGTGCATAATCCTTTGGAAATCACTGTCAGGGGAAAATGATTCCACCGCAGCCAAATTCGCTTTAGATGTGTGACTTGTTACCCCATCTTCCTGGTACGAGACAAGTATCAGTTCCTCATCATCCAACTGGTTCACAAATTCCTGAAACAATACCTAGTATACTTTACTGGTGATAGTAGTGTTAAAAAAAGAAAAAGTGGCCCGATGATGTGTTGCTATGATAATATACAGAGCCGCCCACCTTCTGTGAATGAAGGGGCTCCTCAATGACGGCATACTGGTTGTCACTACTCCATAAACGTATGTTTTGTGAGTTTGCGTGTTCTGACATATCTGAGAGGAACAACTTATCCAATACTGTTTCGCAAGAAATACACGCTTTTGCACAGAATTCCAATACGTAGCCAGAATCAAACAGCACCGGAAGAAGCAAGCCGTACGAAACACCACGAAAAGTCAGCCGGGCTACATTGAAACACGAGGCCCACACGCAGTTCGCGAAATCTCATTGTTGCCACATTTCACAGATTTACAATGGAAGGTCATTTCCAGCACCAGTTGTAATATACAGTAGAGCGTCGATTATCCGAACGTCGGTCAACCGAACGACCGCTTAACCGAACTGTGTACTCGCTCGCACCTGTTACTCTCCCACCCTACCGTCCATCATCTCCCTCACTCCCAAACCTAGTTTCCCACAGTAGTCGCCGCACTGAGCCACCGCTGGCGGAACATTGCTTCTAATTGGGCCTTCATAAGGCGCTGCTGACCGGTCAAGCCGCCAGTCGCTGTCTTTCAACAATCAGCACACTTCTGTCGGTTTGGCACTGGCTGTAGAAGTACAGTACAGTACAGTACAGTTCGATTATCCGAACAAACCAGTTTTCCGAACACCCATGTCCCCCAATTACTTCGGATAATCGACGTTCTACTGTACTTTCATTTCTTAACCATAAATGTATGTCAATTATATACAATCATCAGAGCTATTGGAAGCTTCGATTAAATCAACCTAATTGGCGTAAAAACTCCGAGCAGGTACTAGCAGGAACATGTTATACGAAAGGAATGAGAGTCCACAAGATCACTCTGCAAGCTTTGTTTGGGATACTACTTACACGGTTGCTTAGCTTCATAGAAGAGAATAACCCAGAGCTAGAACTAATAATCCACATGCTTGTGAATTTGATTACTTGTACCTGTACCACTGGATGCAAGACAGTTTGGTGCAACTGTAAACCAAACTCATGCACAGCGTCTTGCAAATGAATCAAGTTGAGTGACAATAGGATGAATCAGTAATTGAAATTTGATCGGGATTTTAATATTCGAACTGATATAAAAATCAACAATTGGTTACAATACATCATGTACTTCATATATGTGTAATATTATTAAAAATACTAAATATCGTTCGAACTGATGCAGTGTCATTTCAAGAAAATAATGTTTCTAGGGTTCGACTAAACGTTCATATCAAGTTTGGCGCAGAACGGTAAGGAATACATTGGAACAAATAGTTTTGTAATAAGTTGGTAACACTGATAACTGAGTGCTTGAAAGTTTTGAGTCCAGCAATCGCTCTTCTAGAGCATCGAATATTCATGCCAACTTTAATAGAAATGTTGTTAAGCGGTGTGCAGACTTTTGACGAACAAACACACATTTCGAGTTCTTTATGTTACAAAAAATATGTTCGACCGCCATTTTATTTTATTTCATTTTATTTTTTTTTTGTGAAAAATTTCTGAGAAACAGTGAATGTTACAGCGTGACATACGGCAGATACAGTATGAATTCAGGAACAACAAATCGTACTGAAACAGCACTTAAAGGTTCCTCCTCACAAATCCCTACCCAACTTTATGCTTGAAGATTTCTCCATGTGCGCACCTGAGTATTTGCTTTCCTGTTGTCCTCTGGAGTTTTAGAGCATATTTCACGTACTTGAATTCCAGACACAAACTGACATTAACACAACAGATCTGCACACACATCTACAGTCACCGTGTCATCCGATAATCTTCAAACTTAAGGCTGCAGACTACTAAATATTTTTGAAAAACTAATATTTTTTTCTTTTTCCCGTTTTTCGTAAGTGGAAAGAGGTAATAAAATGTAACTTACCACAATAATAGATAATGTTATTCTACACGCGAAAATACGAATCGGAAGAATTTTCAGTGTTGCCATCCATAGAAATTACAAGCGTGACCAGAATTTGAATTACTGAAAAATCTAGGTTAAGGCAGCGACTAGAAATATGAACTCAACGGTAATTGATGACTTATCATGCTGTCTATGTTTCTTGTTTACTACTTTTTAAATATTATTTCTGTTTATTTTATAAACCTTACATAAATTATTACAACATAAATAAGTTATTACAAAATAAATAGAAAAAAATATTTAAAAAGTAGTAAACAAGAAACATAGCATGATAAGTCATTAATTACCGTTGACTTCATTTTTCTAGTCGCTGCCTTTACCTAGATTTGTGAGTAATTCAAATTTTGGTCACACTGTAATTTCTATGGATGGCAACACTGAAAATTCTTCCGATTTGTATTTTCGGGTGTAGAATAACATTATCTATTATTGTGGTAAGTTACAGTTTATTACCTCTTTCCACTTGCGAAAAGCGGGCAAAAGAAAAATTATTAGTTTTTCAAAAATATTTAGTAGGCTGCCCCCTTAAAGTAGTATATCCTAAATAAATCTGATGAGATCTACAAACCGAGCAAAGAATTATTACCAGACGTCCTTTATTTATCCAGGCATGTCCTCTTTTTCGGGAGGTAAAAGTGGTCTCCGTATTATATGTATATTTTGAACGGATCTGACAATAAATCTCTGAAAAATACAACAATTAAATGTTCAACAAATTGTACACAACAATAGAAATATCTAGGAAACGTTTCTCAAATTATAAGTTAAATTACAAATAGTCGTATTTGACGTGAAATAAGTGAGTTTCTTATAGCGAAGATCATGCCTTCTTCCTATGTCCTTTTTAAAGTAGATTCAACACCTCGTAAGTAATTTTAGAGACTGTTTCATTAGATACGGTGCAATTTACATGGAACAAACTGTTAAAATGTTGAAACTAGTGATTTTTGTTTAACTGAACAGAATTGATACCATTTTCTCTTTTAATCCATGTAGTTTTAGGAGATGTAATGTTTTATTAGAACTTGTTACAATATACAAAATTTTACTATATAATATAATATAAGAAATATATCGAAGTTTGATGATTTAATGTTACTTGTATTCGGTTTGACTCAATGATACAGGATTCATCTCTGCGTAAAGCATTCTATGTTCGACTCTAGACCGTATGAATTTGTCAACAATGTCATATCAATGTGTTTTTCTATGATTTCTGGGGACCGCTGTGGCTCAGTGGTATTGCATTCACCTCTGGTGCGTGGGAGTTCTGGTTCGAACTCAGCTTGCACTAAGTGAATTTTGTAGTGAACAATCAGCTTTTTCATCAGTTTTCTCGGGGTTCTCCCGTTTTCTCCCATTGTTCGTTCTACTATTTCATTCATTCTCATCATCACCGACTACTTTAGCTTCAAAAATGACTGTGGGATATTAAACTTTAAAATAATCATGAACCCTTGAAGTCCAGCAGGCATTGACATTGTCTTTCCAGAAGATAATGGATATTTTAGCGGTTACTTCCCTCGGCCATGTAAAAGTAAGCTACATCAGAGAAAACGCTATCAAAATCTACAAACACAAGTTGCAGATTTCGAGACACAGGTGATCAACGTCTTTACACAAATTAGTTGCATTTTATAGATGTAACCGTTTCTGTTTTCAATATATGGGAAATACTGAAGCGCCTGACGTCAGATTTGGCTGAGATTTGATTTTTATTTTAAATGTTTTCTAAGCTGTTATACTAGGCAACGGGTACTCTTATGCTGAAATCTACCTTGCGAAGAAATCCTTAATCAAACATTGCACTACCCCACCAGAGAAGATTTTCCCTCTCAATAAGTTCTCGAAATACAAGAAGAGACGGTGGGAGGGACGTCAGAAGAATACGGAGGATGAGGAAGGGCTTCCTTCTGCAACTCATGGAGACTTTACAATGTCCTTTGAACATTTCTGCTTACTTATGGGCAGACTTATGGTGCATTTCATTAAGTGCAGCACTGTAACGATCCATATGATAGTTTTGCATCCACGAAGAAAGACATGATGGATCAACCCCAACATATATATATATCGCCATATTAGAAACCTCTTCTAGAGGTTTTAAATCGCCCTGCACTTTGGTCAACTTCCAACCATTGACCTGAGTATTTACGATTGTCGTAGTAGATACATTTCGATTCCAAGAACCAATTCGATTCCGAAAACCTTCTCGGTGAGTCCTTAGTCTTCAAGAACTGAACACATCTAGATAGCGATTCTTGTTGGCCGATATCAACTCATGTACCATCAATCAGGTTAACTTTTTTACCTTATCGATTGCACCTAGCCGCTGAACAAAAATTGTATAGTGTATTCCTAGGGTTAAGTTTCAAAGTTAATCGCCTGTTTCTAGCAAAATTTTGAAAATTTTCCGGGAAGAAATGGATAATTTGCTCGTTTGTGTTCTTGATAATATGTAAGGAGAGCGCCAGTTGTGTTTATTTTTTTTCTATAGGCGGTTATAAACATGAAACTACAGTATTTGGCAAGCAGAAGCAACTAGTTCGCGCAAGGCTATCGCACGGTTGGATTGTGGGAAAGTAACAAATATTTGTATTCTGAACGTGGCTGCAGGTGCACAGAGACGCTCCATTTGGTATCTTGAAACCGAGACTAGAAATTACACTCTATTATTTTGAACAAAGGGGGTCAAAACTTCCCTAACCTTAAGTTAACCCGACCCTACCCGACTCTACTTATTCCCATCTTACTCTACTCTACCCTACGCTATTATACCCTTTTAAAGCGGTCCTAAAAATTGATAATTTTTAAATTTTCATAGCTGTTATTACTCTTTCTGTCGAAAACCAGGCGGACGACCAACTTCGGAAAAAATGTTTACTCCTTACTCGCCTTCAAGGAATGAACACTTTACCGAGGATCTATTTTCACGGTATTACTGAGAAACTCATAAACATGGTATTGGTCAATGCCCACGGAGCACATTTTCCGATGCTGAGTCATGGAATGAAATTAGACAAATTAACTGCAAATGCTTTCGACCCAAATACGATACTAATGTTTTCTTATCTTTCTTTCTTTCCCGTTGTGCAGAACGTCCTCCTTTGATTTCGTAACCAAAAATCAGATTAATCGTTTTCCATAGTGCACTCTCATTCGACCCTGTTTAATAACAAGATGCTGCCTTTCTTTATGGATACCCTAGTCTTTAGTTCGACATGTACGAAGTTCGTGACGTTACACATGTCACATTAGTTCATCCCTTGTTTCTGTGCTGAGGAAAGCTTCTCACCAAAGGTCAAAGCATACTTTTCATTAGCACCAACATAACACATAACTCTACGAACAACATTGCAAACTGGCAAAAGGTGTGCTCTGTTGTGTAAATATGATATTCTTCAATTCTCGTTGATTGTTACTTTACTAAGTTTACATTTGTTACTTTAAAGCACTTCCATCTTCTCCTATTTTATCTAGATTTACTCGACTCACTATGGTAAGACAATTATACTCTCTATAAGTGAAGTAGTGACGTAGGAGAATTTGAGTCCAGAAGAACCTGTCCCATTGGGGCAACAAGCATTGCTGTGGAACTTAAGAATACAACGGAATAACAGTACTTAAATTCACTTTAAAACGGAAAGGAATTTCGAAAACTCTTCAAACAAAATGCTGCTGGGCGAGAACATAATTTATTTGAATCTAATATAAGATAGCGCTGTTGGTTTCTATTATTTCTATCAAAAATTATTAAAACAATAAGAGTGAAAAGAATTATGTACAAATAATGTTAGATTATTTTTAATATTATTACTAACATAGAAGTATATGACGTACCGTAAGTACTATATAACATTTGAATATTATCACCAACATAGAAGCATATGACGTAAGTACTAAAAACATAGCATGCGCAATTAAGATATTTTACTTTGATGGTAAAAGCTTTACAAAATTACTAGAATATCAAAACCTATCCCTTCATATCACGTTCTTGTAGTGCTTGATATCACGTAGGTTTATAGTTTAAAAGTAAATCGCGAGACATAAATAGTATATATATGTCTAAGAAGCAATAAGGACAAGAGCAGGCGTCCTGAGACTCCTAGCTTCTGTAGAGGCACATTAGAATGAAGGACACATGTCTGAAGACTTCTTGCTTCCAGTTACATTGATTTCAAGAAAGAAGAGGACACGTAATATAAAGAAGAAAGAAGGGCAACAAAAAGTGTGGTGCAAGAGGCTTCTACGTTTTAGTAACTGCAGACGACGAGAACTGAAATCAGGAGATTCCTAGCTTCAATGGAAGCGAATTAGGAGGAGGACCGAGGTCTGCTGACGCCTCATTATAGAAGCAATAAGGACGAGGGCAGGCGTCCTGAGACTCCTAGCTTCTGTAGTGGCACATTAGGATGAAAGACACATGCCTGAAGACTCCTTGCTTAAAGTTACATTGATTTCAACAAAGAAGAGGACACCTTATATAAAGAAGAAAGAAGGAAAACAAGAAGTGTGGTGCAAGAGGCTTCTACGTTTTAGTAACTGCAGAGGACGAGAACTGAAATCAGGAGATTCCTAGCTTCAATGGAAGCGAATTAGGAAGAGGACCGAGGTCTGTTTACGCCTCACTATAGAAGCAATAAGGACGAGGGCAGGCGTCCTGAGATTCCTAGCTTCTGTAGTGGCACATTAGGATGAAGGACACATGTCTGAAGACTTCTTGCTTCCAGTTACATTGATTTCAAGAAAGAAGAGGACACGTAATATAAAGAAGAAAGAAGGGCAACAAAAAGTGTGGTGCAAGAGGCTTCTACGTTTTAGTAACTGCAGACGACGAGAACTGAAATCAGGAGATTCCTAGCTTCAATGGAAGCGAATTAGGAGGAGGACCGAGGTCTGCTGACGCCTCATTATAGAAGCAATAAGGACGAGGGCAGGCGTCCTGAGACTCCTAGCTTCTGTAGTGGCACATTAGGATGAAAGACACATGCCTGAAGACTATTTGCTTCCAGTTATATTGATTTCAAGATAGAAGATGACACCTTATATAAAGAAGAAGGAAGGAAAACAAGAAGTGTGGTGCAAGAGAATTCTGCGTTTTAGTAACTACAAAGGACGATAACTGAAATCAGGAGATTCCTAGCTTCAATGGAAGCGAATTAGGAGGAGAACCGTGGTCTGCTGACGCCTCATTATAGAAGCAATAAGGAGGAGGGTAGGCCTCCTGAGACTCCTAGCTTCTGTAGAGGCACATTAGGATGAGAGACACATGCCTGAAGACTCCTTGCTTCCAGTTACGTTGATTTCAAGAAAGATGACACATTATATTAAGAAGAAAGAAGGAAGACAAGAAGTGTGGTGCAAGAGGATTCTACGTCTTAGTAACTGCAGAGGACGAGAACTGAAATCAGGAGATTCCTAGCTTCAATGGAGCGAATTAGGAGGAGGGCCGAGGTCTGGTAACGCCTCATTATAGAAGCAATAAGGACGAGGGCAGCCGTCCTGAGGCTCGTAGCTTCTGTAGAGGTACATTAATATGAGTACAAATGCCTGAAGACTTCTTGCTTCCAGTTACATTGATTTTAAGAAAGTAGAAGACACATTATATAAATAAGAAAGAAGGAAAACAAGAAGTGTGGTGCAAGAGGATTCTACGTTCTAGTAACTGCAGAAGACAAGAACTGAAATCAGGAGATCCCTAGCTTCAATGGAAGCGAATTAGAAGGAGGGCCGAGGTCTGCTGACGCCTCATTATAGAAGCAATAAGGATGAGGGTAGGCCTCCTGAGACTTCTAGCTTCTCTAGAGGCACATTAGGATGCAGGACACATGCCTGAAGACTCCTTGCTTCCAGTTACATTGATTTCAAGAAAGAAGAGGACACATTATATAAAGAAGAAAGAAGGAAAACAAGAAGTGTGGTGCAAGAGGATTCTACGTTTTAATAACTGCAAAGGACGAGAACTGAAATCAGGAGATTCCTAGCATCAATGGAAGCGAATTAGGAGGAGGCCAAGGTCTGCTTACGCCTCACTATAGAAGCAATAAGGACGAGGGCAGGCGTCCTGAGACTCCTAGCTTCTGTAGAGGCACATTAGGATGAGTACAAATGCTTGAAGACTCCTTGCTTCCAGTTACATTGATTTTAAGAAAGTAGAGCACACATTATATAAAGAAGAAAGAAGGAAAACAAGAAGTGTGGTGCAAGAAAATTCTACGTTTTAGTAACTGCAGACGACGAGAACTGTAATCAGGAGATTCCTAGCTTCAATGGAAGCGAATTAGGAGGAGGACCGAGGTCTGCTTACACATCATTATAGAAGCAATAAGGACGAGGGCAGGCGTCCTGAGACTCCTAGCTTCTGTAGAGGCACATTAGGATGAGTACAAATGCCTGAAGACTCCCTGCTTCCAGTTACATTGATTTTAAGAAAGAAGAGGACACATTATATAAAGAAGAAAGAAGGAAAACAAAAAGTGTGGTGCAAGAGGATTCTACGTTCTAGTAACTGCAGACGACGAGAACTCAAATCAGGAGATTCCTAGCTTCAATGGAAGCGAATTAGGAGGAGGACCGAGGTCTGCTTACACATCATTATAGAAGCAATAAGGACGAGGGCAGCCGTCCTGAGACTTCTAGCTTCTGTAGAGGCACATTAGGATGAGTACAAATGCCTGAAGACTCCCTGCTTCCAGTTACATTGATTTTAAGAAAGATGACACATTATATTAAGAAGAAAGAAGGAAAACAAGAAGTGTGGTGCAAGAGGATTCTACGTCTTAGTAACTGCAGAGGACGAGAACTGAAATCAGGAGATTCCTAGCTTCAATGGAGCGAATTAGGAGGAGGGCCGAGGTCTGGTAACGCCTCATTATAGAAGCAATAAGGACGAGGGCAGCCGTCCTGAGACTCGTAGCTTCTGTAGAGGTACATTAGGATGAGTACAAATGCCTGAAGACTTCTTGCTTCCAGTTACGTTGATTTCAAGAAAGATGACACATTATATTAAGAAGAAAGAAGGAAAACAAGAAGTGTGGTGCAAGAGGATTCTACGTCTTAGTAACTGCAGAGGACGAGAACTGAAATCAGGAGATTCCTAGCTTCAATGGAAGCGAATTAGGAGGAGGGCCGAGGTCTGGGAACGCCTCATTATAGAAGCAATAAGGACGAGGGCAGCCGTCCTGAGACTCGTAGCTTCTGTAGAGGCACATTAGGATGAGAGACACATGCCTGAAGACTCCTTGCTTCCAGTTACGTTGATTTCAAGAAAGATGACACATTATATTAAGAAGAAAGAAGGAAAACAAGAAGTGTGGTGCAAGAGGATTCTACGTTCTAGTAACTGCAGACGACGAGAACTGAAATCAGGAGATTCCTAACTTCAATGGAAGCGAATTAGGAGGAGGACCGAGGTCTGCTTACACATCATTATAGAAGCAATAAGGACGAGGGCAGCCGTCCTGAGACTTCTAGCTTCTGTAGAGGCACATTAGGATGAGTACAAATGCCTGAAGACTCCCTGCTTCCAGTTACATTGATTTTAAGAAAGTAGAGGACACATTATATAAAGAAGAAAGAAGGAAAACAAGAAGTGTGGTGCAAGAAAATTCTACGTTTTAGTAACTGCAGACGACGAGAACTGTAATCAAGAGATTCCTAGCTTCAATGGAAGCGAATTAGGAGGAGGACCGAGGTCTGCTGACGCCTCATTATAGAAGCAATAAGGACGAGGGCAGGCGTCCTGAGACTCCTAGCTTCTGTAGAGGCACATTAGGATGAGTACAAATACCTGAAGACTCCCTGCTTTCAGTTACATTGATTTTAAGAAAGAAGAGGACACCTTATATAAAGAAGAAAGAAGGAAAACAAGAAGTGTGGTGCAAGAGGATTCTACGTTTTAGTAACTGCAGAGGACGAGAGCTGAAATCAGGAGATTCCTAGCTTCAATGGAAGCGAATTAGGAGGAGGACCGAGGTCTGCTGACGCCTCCTTATAGAAGCAATAAGGACGAGGGCAGGCGTCCTGAGACTCCTAGCTTCTGTAGTGGCACATTAGGATGAAAGACACATGCCTGAAGACTCCTTGCTTCCAGTTATATTGATTTCAAGATAGAAGATGACACATTATATAAAGAGGAAAGAAGGAAAACAAGAAGTGTGGTGCAAGAGGATTCTACGTCTTAGTAACTCCAAAGGACGATAACCGAAATCAGGTGATTCCGAGCTTCAATGGAAGCGAATTAGGAGGAATACCGAGGTCTGCTGACGCCTCATTATAGAAGCAATAAGAACGAGGGCAGGCGTCCTGAGACTCCTAGCTTTTTTAGAGGCACATTAGGATGAAGGACATATGCCTGAAGACTCCTTGCTTAAAGTTACATTGATTTCAATAAAGAAGGGGACACCTTATATAAAGAAGAAAGAAGGAAAACAAGAAGTGTGGTGCAAGAGGATTCTACGTTTTAGTAACTGACGAGACGAGACCTGACAGAGGACGAGAACTGAAATCAGGAGATTCCTAGCTTCAATGGAAGCGAATTAGGAGGAGGACCGAGGTCTGCTTACGCCTCAGTATAGAAGCAATAAGGACGGGGGCAGGCGTCCTGAGACTTCTATCTTCTGTAGAGGCACATTAAAATGAAAGACACATGCCTGAAGACTCCTTGCTTCCAGTTACATTGATTTCAAGAAAGAAGAGGACACGTTATATAAAGAAGAAAGAAGGAAAACAAGAAGTGTGGTGCAAGAGAATTCTGCGTTTTAGTAACTACAAAGGACGGTAACTGAAATCAGGAGATTCCTAGCTTCAATGGAGCGAATTAGGAGGAGGGCCGAGGTCTGGTGACGCCTCATTACAGAGGGAATAAGGACGAGGGCAGGCGTCCGGAAACTCCTAGCTTCTGTAGAGGTACATTAGGATGAGTCAAATGCCTGAAGACTCCATGCTTCCAGTTACATTGATTTTAAGAAAGTAGACGACACATTATATAAAGAAGAAAGAAGGAAAACAAAAAGTATGGTGTAAGAGGATTCTACGTTTTACTAACTGCAGAAAACAAGAACTGAAATCAGGTGATCCCTAGCTTCAATGGAAGCGAATTAGGAGGAGGACCGAGGTCTGCTGACGCCTCATTATAGAAGCAATAAGGAGGAGGGTAGGTCTCCTGAGACTCCTAGCTCCTGTAGAGGCACATTAGGATGCAGGACACATGCCTCAAGACTCCTTGCTTCCAGTTACATTGATTTCAAGAAAGAAGAGGACACATTATATAAAGAAGAAAGAAGGAAAAGAAGAATTGTGGTGCAAGAGGATTCTACGTCTTAGTAACTGCAGACGACGAGAACTGAAATCAGGAGATTCCTAGCTTCAATGGAGCGAATTAGGAGGAGGGCCGAGGTCTGGTAACGCCTCATTATAGAAGCAATAAGGATGAGGGCAGCCGTCCTGAGACTCGTAGCTTCTGTAGAAGCACATTAGGATGAGTACAAATGCCTGAAGACTCCTTGCTTCCAGTTACATTGATTTTAAGGAAGAAGACAACACCTTATATAAAGAAGAAAGAAGGAAAGGAAGAAGTGTGGTGCAAGAGGATTATACGTTTTAGTAACGGCAGAGGACGAGAACTGAAATCAGGAGATTCCTAGCTTCAATGGAAGCGAATTAGGAGGAGGACCGAGGTCTGCTGACGCCTCATTATAGAAGCAATAAGGACAAGGGCAGGCGTCCTGAGACTCCTAGCTTCTGTAGTGGCACATTAGAATGAAAGACACATGCCTGAAGACTCCTTGCTTCCAGTTATATTGATTTCAAGATAGAAGATGACACATTATATAAAGAAGAAAGAAGGAAAACAAGAAGTGTGGTGCAAGAGGATTCTACGTTTTAGTAACTCCAAAGGATGATAACCGAAATCAGGAGATTCCGAGCTTCAATGGAAGCGAATTAGGAGGAGGGCCGAGGTCTGGTGACGCCTCATTATAGACGCAATAAGGACGAAGGCAGGCGTCCGGAGAAACCTAGCTTCTGTAGTGGCACATTAGGATGAAGGACACATGCTTGAAGACTCCTTGCTTAAAGTTACATTGATTTCAATAAAGAAGAGGGCACCTTATATAAAGAAGAAAGAAGGAAAACAAGAAGTGTGGTGCAAGAGGATTCTACGTTTTAGTAACTGCAGAGGACGAGAACTGAAATCAGGAGATTCCTAGCTTCAATGGAAGCGAATTAGGAGGAGGACCGAGGTCTGCTTACGCCTCACTATAGAAGCAATACGGACGAGGGCAGGCGTCCTGAGACTTCTATCTTCTGTAGAGGCACATTAAAATGAAAGACACATGCCTGAAGACTTCTTGCTTCCAGTTATATTGATTTCAAGAAAGAAGACGACACATTATATAAAGAAGAAAGAAGGAAAACAAGAAGTGTGGTGCAAGAGAATTCTGCGTTTTAGTAACTACAAAGGACAATAACTGAAACCAGGTGATTCCTAGCTTCAATGGAGCGAATTAGGATGAGGGCCGAGGTCTGGTGACGCCTCATTACAGAAGCAATGAGGACGAAGGCAGGCGTCCGGAGACTCCTAGCTTCTGTAGTGGCACATTAGGATGAAGGACACATGCTTGAAGACTCCTTGCTTCCAGTTACATTGATTTAAAGAAAAGAAGAGGACCATTATAAGAAGAAGAAAGAAGGAGAACAAGAAGTGTGGTGGAAGATGATTCTACGTTTAAGTAACTGCAGTGGACGGGAACTGAAATCAGGAGATTCCGAGCTTCAATGGAAGCGAATTAGGAGGAGGACCGAGGTCTGCTTACACATCATTATAGAAGCAATAAGGACGAGGGCAGGCCTCCTGAGACTCCTAGCTTCTGTAGTGGCACATTAGGATGAAGGACACATATCTGAAGACTTCTTGCTTCCAGTTACATTGATTTCAAAAAAGAAGAGGACACGTAATAGAAAGAAGAAAGAAGGACAACAAAAAGTGTGGTGCAAGAGGATTCCACGTTTTAATAACTGCAGAGGACGGGAACTGAAATCAGGAGATTCCTAGCTTCAATTGAAGCGAATTAGAAGGAGGACCGAGGTCTGCTTACACATCATTATAGAAGCAATAAGGACGATTGCAGGCGTCCTGAGACTCCTAGCTTCTGTAGTGGCATATTAGAATGAAAGACACATGCCTGAAGACTCCTTGCTTCCAGTTATATTGATTTCAAGATAGAAGAGGACACATTATATAAAGAAGAAAGAAGGAAAACAAGAAGTGTGGTGCAAGAGCATTCTACGTTTTAATATCAAAAATTATTAAAACAATAAGAGTGAAGAGAATTATGTACAAATAATGTTACAAGATTTTTAATTTTATTACTAACATAGAAGTAACTAACGTATCGTAAGTACAATATAACATTTAAATATTATCACCAACATAGAAGCATATGACGTAAGTACTAAAAACATAGCATGCGCAATTAAGATATTTTACTTTGATGGTATAAGCTTTACAAAATTACTAGGATGTCAATACCTATCCCTTCATAGCACGTTCTTGTAGTGCTTGATATCACGTAGGTTTATAGTTTAAAAGTAAATCGCGAGACATAAATAGTATATATATGTCTAAGAAGCAATAAGGACAAGAGCAGGCGTCCTGAGACTCCTAGCTTCTGTAGAGGCACATTAGAATGAAGGACACATGTCTGAAGACTTCTTGCTTCCAGTTACATTGACTTCAAGAAAGAAGAGGACACGTAATATAAAGAAGAAAGAAGGACAACAAAAAGTGTGGTGCAAGAGGCTTCTACGTTTTAGTAACTGCAGACGACGAGAACTAAAATCAGGAGATTCCTAGCTTCAATGGAAGCGAATTAGGAGGAGGACCGAGGTCTGTTTACGCCTCATTATAAAAGCAATAAAGACGAGGGCAGGCGTCCTGAGACTCCTAGCTTCTGTAGTGGCACATTAGGATGAAGGGCATATGCCTGAAGACTCCTTGCTTCCAGTTGCATTGATTTCAAAAAAGAAGAGGACACATTATATAAAGAAGAAAGAAGGAAAACAAGAAGTGTGGTGCAAGAGAATTCTGCGTTTTAATAACTACAAAGGACGATAACTGAAATCAGGAGATTCCTAGCTTCAATGGAAGCGAATTAGGAGGAGGACCGAGGTCTGCTGACGCTTCATTATAGAAGCAATAAAGACGAGGGCAGGCGTCCTGAGACTCCTAGCTTCTGTAGAGGCACATTAGGATGAAGGGCATATGCCTGAAGACTCCTTGCTTGCAGTTATATTGATTTCAAGAAAGAAGAGGACACGTTATATAAAGAAGAAAGAAGGAAAACAAGAAGTGTGGTGCAAGAGAATTCTGCGTTTTAGTAACTACAAAGGACGATAACTGAAATCAGGAGATTCCTAGCTTCAATGGAAGCGAATTAGGAGGAGGACCGAGGTCTGCTGACGCTTCATTATAGAAGCAATAAAGACGAGGGCAGGCGTCCTGAGACTCGTAGCTTCTGTAGAGGCACATTAGGATGAAGGGCATATGCCTGAAGACTCCTTGCTTGCAGTTATATTGATTTCAAGAAAGAAGAGGACACGTTATATAAAGAAGAAAGAAGGAAAACAAGAAGTGTGGTGCAAGAGCATTCTGCGTTTTAGTAACTACAAAGGACGATAACTGAAATCAGGAGATTCCTAGCTTGAATGGAGCGAATTAGGAGGAGGGCCGAGGTCTGGTGACGCCTCATTACAGAAGCAATAAGGACGAGGGCAGGCGTCCTGAGACTCCTAGCTTCTGTAGAGGTACATTAGGATGTGTACAAATGCCTGAAGACTCCTTGCTTCCAGTTACATTGATTTTAAGAAAGTAGAGGACATATTATATAAAGAAGAAAGAAGGAAAACCAGAAGTGTGGTGCAAGAGTATTCTACGTTTTAGTAACTGCAGAAGACAAGAACTGAAATCAGGAGATCCCAAGCTTCAATGGAAGCGAATTAGGAGGAGGACCGTGGTCTGCTGACGCCTCATTTTAGAAGCAATAAGGAGGAGGGTAAGTCTCCTGAGACTCCTAGCTTCTGTAGAGGCACATTAGGATGCAGGACACATGCCTGAAAACTCCTTGCTTCCAGTTACATTGATTTCAAGAAAGAAGAGGACACATTATATAAAGAAGAAAGAAGGAAAACAAGAAGTGTGGTGCAAGAGCATTCTACGTTTTAGTAACTGCAGAAGACAAGAACTGAAATCAGGAGATCCCTAGCTTCAATGGAAGCGAATTAGGAGGAGGACCGAGGTCTGCTGACGCCTCATTATAGAAGCAATAAGGACGAGGGTAGGCCTCCTGAGACTCCTAACTTCTGTAGAGGCACATTAGGATACAGGACACATGCCTGAAGACTTCTTGCTTCCAGTTACATTGATTTCAAGAAAGAAGAGGACCATTATAAAAAGAAGTAAGAAGGAAAACAAGAAGTGTGGTGCAAGAGGATTCTACGTTTAAGTAACTGCAGTGGACGAGGAGTGAAATCAGGAGATTCCTAGCTTCAATTGAAGCGAACTAGGAGGAGGACCGAGGTCTGCTAACGCCTCATTATAGAAACAATAAGGACGTGGGCAGGCCTCCTGAGACTCCTAGCTTCTGTAGAGGCACATTAGGATACAGGACACATGCCTGAAGACTCCTTGCTTCCAGTTACATTGATTTCAAGAAAGAAGAGGACCATTATAAAAAGAAGAAAGAAGGAGAACAAGAAGTGTGGTGCAAGAGGATTCTACATTTAAGTAACTGCAGTGGACGGGAACTGAAATCAGGAAATTCCTAGCTTCAATTGAAGCGAATTAGAAGGAGGACCGAGGTCTGCTTACTAGAGATGCAAGGGCTCGAAAAAAAACCGGCTTTTTTGAAAAAAAACTCGGTTTTTTCTGCTTTGCTTTTTTGCTTGGGAAATTTTGGGCTTTTTTCAAAATACTGCTTTAAATTGATAAAACAGACTTTGTATCGCTTCTCTATAACACAAAAAATCATTTAATTAGTGGTTGATGCTGATAATAATATAAAACATCGAAAATAAACTATGAATTTCGAAAAAATATTTCAAACAATTTTTCTTCAACATATTTACATTATGAATTCCACAGGATTAACCAATGTATATAATAAGAATTTTTTAACCTCCTATATACAAAAGTAAGCAGAGTTGGCAAGAACCGTGGTTGTTTTTGAAAATGCCGAAAACCCGTTTTTGGGGGGATGTTTTAAACCAGGCTTTTTTGGTTTAAACTAGGCTTTTTTGACTTAGATTTTTTGCTTTATGTATTTATATTACATATTCACAGAAATAAGTTTGTTTCGCCTTGATGTTATTATGCAACAGCCGGAAGAACTCCCATAAGCTTAAAGAAGTGCGGTCAGTAAATTTCTTAAGTTGAGAATCTCCCGGGAAAATCCTGTTATTGCTTTGCATGTAAAATTTAAAGGTCAACGTATCATAATCAGTACTCTAAAACTGAGGTATTAAATTACAAATTTAGTACCGGTACGTAGATATCATTGAAAGTCCAATCCAAGCTAATGTTGGAAGCTACGTAGGCAATCGATAAATTTTGCCAATTTCTATCAATATATTTAAGCAATATTGGCTTCTTTATAAAACAACACGCATTTAGGCATGCAGAAATATACAATTTGGTTTGTTTCGTATATTTAGGCTTAAAATCCTTACGAAATACCGAGGTTATAAAGGAGAAGACTTTCGCTTAAACTGACATCCGAAGCGCTACTTGGGTTACGCATGAAAGAAGGGTGTGATTCGACCGAGAATTGAACATGGGACACCTTGATTAAAAGGTGAAAGGGAAATAAAGCTATTGCAGGTGGTTTGATATCTGGAAACGTCACCATGAAGTTCACACGATTCGCATTTTTCATTCTTTTTATTTTTGTATTTTAAACCAGTTATTAAAAAAAAAAGTTGGTGTTAACCAGCCAACCCTAAAAGTAAACACTTCTTTTTAAAGAATACACAAATAACTAGCAAAATAGTATGTAGTATTTTTACTTCAAAATATTCCATACCCTCTTTTTGAAACAAAATAAAATTAAAATAAAACATAAGAGAAATACTTAGATTTATATGATACACTTAAAGGCTGAACATTTAGAGCTTTTGGTTCTGTATATTCTTGAAATTCCACAGTTAAGTTTTATAGAACCACCATCACAGTTTACCCAATCCTCAAGTTTTCTGAATTTTTAACAAGAGGGATTCAACATATCATTACGGAACTCCCCCCCCCCAAAAAAAAAGACTACGGAATATATTTAAGTTAAGCTAAATACAACTGCACAACAAACATGACTGAGTGATTAGCTTTTGAGCTTCTATCGGGAAGTCCGGGATTCAACCAGCATTCGACCATTCTGACAAAGCTTTTCTTCATTCCATCTGTGAATGTAGAAATAGTGCGCTTACTGTGAGTTGGGCGACTTCCTTTCTTATTGTTTTTAAATCGTTATTATTACTAATTACCAGCAGTGACGGTTTTGCGAAGGTTAGGGGGGCGGTCTTTCGGACTGAAGCCAGTTCCCCAAAGTTACGGAATGTCTGCAACAAACGAAATATCTATTAGTTATGCCTTTACTCATAAACTTCAAGCTTCCGTCAAATAAAAATTACGAATGTTTAGAAAAACTAAACATTGGTAAGAAAAACCCTCCCAAAATACTTTTCTAAATCCGCCACTGATTCTCAGTATAAAATGATCTTCAAGGCTGTATCCGGAAGATTATTGCTAAATATATAAACGAAACGAAATATTAGTTATGCCTGTACTCATAAACTTCAAGCTCCTCCCAAATAAAATTAGAACATTTTAGAAAACGAAACAATCAGAAAAATCCCTCCTAAAGTACTTTTCTAAATCCGCTACTGATTATTTGTATAAATTGGTATTCAAGGTTGTGTCCGGAAAATTAATGCTAAATCACTTCACAGCTACAGTATAACAGAAATGTGGAAGTACGGTTTGACGGATATATTGAAAAACGTACGCTTTAACGGATAAATAGAAAAACGGGCAAGTTTAACTTTTGCGCTAGAAGCTAGAGTACTAAAAGCTCTTAGAAATGAAGCACGGATGACAAACTAGAGAAGAAAAAAGATGTCGATAACTCAAAAGTTAAAATAAAGTTAAATAGCCTCTAAAATTACCCTCAAATACTACATTCTTCATGTTAGCTTTAATTCGTATAACATGTGCTCCATCCATCTTGATGGTGAATTTCAGAGCGAAATATGACATTCAGGTCATGGAATTCTTATCTAACTATAGAATATACTATAAGAAAGCTATTTAGATAGAAAAATCATGAAGTTGAAAAAAGCCAAAATTTCCAAAATTCTCGTTTTTTTCCCAAAAAAGCCGGCTTTTTATGTGCAAAAAACCATCGATTCAAAAAAGCCGGCTTTTTTGCATCTCTACTGCTTACACATCATTATAGAAGCAATAAGGACGAGGGCAGGCGTCCTGAGACTCCTAGCTTCTGTAGTGGCACATTAGAATGAAAGACACATGCCTGAAGACTCCTTGCTTCCAGTTATATTGATTTCAAGATAGAAGAGGACACATTATATAAAGAAGAAAGAAGGAAAACAAGAAGTGTGGTCCAAGAGCATTCTACGTTTTAATATCAAAAATTATTAAAACAATAAGAGTGAAGAGAATTATGTACAAATAATGTTACAAGATTTTTAATTTTATTACGTATTCCTATTTTTGAAATAAGAAAGTCATTGAGATCTCCTTATTTATCGAAGTGGCGCCAGATGTTCGAAAAAAAAAAAGGATTTCAAAATGAGTGGGGAAGGCTTGCCTTTTGACTGTATCTATGGTATTGATAAA
Source organism: Thermobia domestica (assembly GCF_964235325.1). Lineage (NCBI taxonomy): Eukaryota > Metazoa > Arthropoda > Insecta > Zygentoma > Lepismatidae > Thermobia > Thermobia domestica. Next base: position 85,014,379 of record NC_137471.1, on the reverse strand, counting down.
TATTCCTCTCATAGTAATTCATTACTGGTTCAGTAGAAACTAAGCTATCGTTGTTGGAAAATTGTAGACGTGTTGTGTATTGTGCTCTGTTAACGAAATCAAACTTAGTTAAAGTTGTAATTATAACCACTCGGCAAAACAGTTTTTTTGTGCGCCTCAGCCGCTCTGGTGTTACCACGAAACGAAACATTTCTTGTGTCTTGTCTCGTCTCGTAAACGAGACGAGCCACGACTGAATAAATGACATTTTGAGACGAGATACAAGAAGAGACGAGCACATCTATTCGAGACGGGATATGCTTTGTACGAAACGAGACGAGATAATCTGAAGTGTCGTCTCGTCTCGTGGGAACACTAGATAGAAATTTAGCTGTAAAATAGTACTCATTCTATTTGTCATTGTCTTTTTCTAGTTTTTTAAAAGTTCAGTTTACATTAGTAGTCTGAAATGGAAAGTATAACCTACGCTACCTAATAGGTTTATTATAATGTATTTCAGATCAGTACATTTAATGAATAATACCAACTTTGCATCCGAACCACGTGGAAAGACAGGATGTGTGTTAAACTATTTTCATGATCATAGATGTGTCAGGGAACTGTACAGTTTCACTGGGCAGTTATCATTTAATTTGAACACCAAGTTTTTTATTCATTTTGAAAGTACCTTAATGAATTTTTCAAGCATTCTCTATATATTCGAGTAGTTCTGACACAAATATAAACAAAAAACGTTATTTCTATATTACTGTTGGATATCTGGAAACCAAACTTTATACTGTTAGGTTCTTTTCTTACTACGTTCAAATCCAATATTTTTATCTGTGCTCCCTTTTCTTTTTCTTCTTCTATCTCATTTTCTCTCTCTTTCTCGGTTCCGTACCTCTGACATATATCTATTGGTTTCAATTTCATTGAGATATCTTTAAGTTTCTCCCTACATCAACTTGTGAATCTGGTTTCGTTTCACTTTTATCCTTTCACTTTATTCACACTAATACACCTATGTTTGAAATTAGAATTGTACTCCTGTTGTTGCTGATTTTAATATGGGAGATAAGAAAGGAGGAGAGAGAGGGTGTCTCTTTACCAGGTACGATTATGGGATAAGAAGGTTTATATTGGATGGCCTAACTGCAAGGTGTTAGCTGTGGCTTTTCTTTTTATGCGTAGTGTATAATCCCCATGAATAGAATGAACAAGAACTATTTTTGTAACGAAGAAATAACAACATGAAATTTGAAATTTCTTATAACAAACTGTTGAGTTTTGAGAGTCGATAAACTTTACACTTTCAGATACCGATTACCTCGAAACCCCGGTAGCCAGAATTAGCCCGAGATACGGAACTTATATTTAAAAAAAAATGGCAATCTCGGCAAAATGTAGAAGTCTTATAGTCTGAGAGAAGAAATGAAATCTCTCATTTCTAGTTCTATTAGTCTTGTTGTTCTGAGTCTATGTGAAAATTAGTGATAGAAATAAGAACAATGAATTATGATTATTTTGTAGAACATTCTAATTTAACATCACAGGAATTTCATCTTCCGGTTTCCTTAGTTGTGAAAAGTTATAGAGTATATTGCTATACTATGTAAAGTATGTGTACTGTCGTTGATTTCTGGTGGCAATCAGAAACAGAGGTAAACTATAAATTTCTATTAAGGGGGGTAATAGTTTTCTATTAAGGGGGAAGTATAACTACTTTCATTTTAACAAACTTTTTGGGCTTAAAATGTTTGTTCGGGCTCACCCCTTCCCTCCCAATCCTAGGTACGGAAATGGAGGCATATATTTAGATTTTGATTGTTGGTCAAGTATATTCCATATCCTAAATTTTCGATATCGATCTTCGTTTGGGGAGGGGGGATAGAGGTATAGGGGGACCATAAGACTTGCGATAGATGCGATAGACTTGCGATAATAAAACTTAATTTTTACAACAACGTCTTCTAATGACAATTTCTTTATTACCATAAATTGCAATGTAAATAACTCCACATGCTAATTTGCAAAATTATATACTGCAATTTCTTAGGTGTCAACATTTTCTGTCCCCTCCCCCCCCCAAAAAAAGAAAGAGAAAAGCACTGTCAAAAGCGAGTGTTCCGAACTTTGACCATTATCATAATTACAATTTATCATAAGGAAGTTTTTTGTTCCTTGATCTCGGAGATTTCCATCCCTTAGGCTCTTAGGACCGCTCATTGCAAAAAAGTGCACACATGACCCTATATGCAGACATGCTCTTATTCAGGGTCAGAGATTTTTTATAAGAAACGAGTTTTCAATAATAATAATAATAATAATAATAATAATAATAATAATAATAATATAACAATTGGGTTTAGAATTAGAGTCCCATCTCTTTATCTTGCATTGGAGGCCCGCAAGTTTGCTAAGACAATCGTGTCCTTTACTCTGTGTTTGCCTCTCTTCCCGTTTCTTGTGGATGTTTGTTGTTGTGCTGTTATTCTTTTATATTAAACTTTTACATTATGTAACCTCTTTTCTTGTTTTACGAGTTTTTTTTTTTTTTGAAAAAGGAAGGAAACCGTTCTGCTCTGATATCTATTTCTTACCATTCATCTTGTTTGAACTGCTTAAGTAGTATCATTTTGTAACTTTTTGTGTCATCTATTTCCTTCACAATAGTAATAAAACCGTCATTCATAACAATTTATTTTATTCTCTTTTTTGCAGTTTGTCACACTGTTATATTTGTAACAAACTTGAGATTTTGTTCAACGCCTTTCTAATTTTCAACCACCCTAACGACTTTGCTTTTTGGGTTACCTACTATTACAGGAAAAGGAGAATTGCAGGTGGTAATGCATTTTTGATGTCGTCCATACGAATTTGGTTAAGATTTATTAAGACTTTTATAACACTTTTTCCGGGGCCCTGTATATTCACATTATCCGCCTGTCTGTCCGCTGGGAGACGAATAATCTGAAGATCTACTTATGGGTCACCAATCTAGTTTGGTCAGGATGTGGAGTTGTCAAATGTGGGGAATAGTGTTGGTGGAGGTGATATTCAAATGGGAAATCGTAAAAATCAAATACTTCCGGTTTTAAAAATAATCATTATAGAGTGGAAACGGGAATAAATGGCGAAATGCGGTTTCCTGCAATCGATTAAGCATCCCAAGAATACAATTTGTCTCCATCTTCTACTCTTCACTAAACCCAGAAATGGCAGAAGTTCACTTGAACTTCCAGTCTTCTATGCTCCATGCATAGAGCAAAAACGATAAGAAATACTGAGAAGCTTTTTTAGGAATCGATTTACCGTTATATCATTAGGTAACACCTTCTTCCGTAACTCTCTATTCAAGTCAGAAGTGATAAAATCAACTACTTCCGGTTTTAACGTTGCATGATATGGACTCAAAACGGTAATAGATAGCGAAAAGCGTCCCACGAATACATTTTATCTCCATCCATCCATAACTCTCTACTAAAATCGGAACTTATACAAATCCTTTACAATTTCCGGTTTCAACATTGATATACTCGTACATAAGGCAAAAATGACTTTTAAAAAATAAGAAATATTTTTTTAGGAATAGATTTAGCATTCTAAGAATTACCCAAATCTTAGATGTATGTATGTTGCAGCATAACTCTGGACTGCCCTGAGCAATTTTACCTAAACTTGACACACATATTACTTACAGTGTGAAAAAAACAATACTGTGAGAGAAAACCTGCTGGCACACATAGGAAAGAGAGGGAGGGCGACATAAAAATGATCGAAAATGACCATCAATGAGGTCGTTGAAATTAATCGTGACACTCCTGGCGCCATTTAAATCCAATTTCAACCCCCATTGGCATCCGGGCATAGAGAGCGAGAAGGGGTTTTCTATACACGATTAAGCGTCCCAGGAATGCATTTCGTCTCCATCCTCAACTCTACACTAAAATTAGATTTGATAGAAATTCACTACAACTTCCGGTTTCAATATTGATCTACATCTAGAGAGAAATCCATTTAGCGTCCTAAGAACAGGACAGAAAGCAACCACTTCCGGTTTTAACCAGGTATGGACACGAGTCGAGCTAAAACTCGACTCGACTCGAAACTCAAAACGAATTCGAGTCGAGTCAAAGGTAATTTTCTCGAGTCGAGTTCCGAGCCGAATCACTGTTTAGAGGTCAAGTTTCGAGTCGAGTCGAGTTTGATAAATGGCTCGTTCGTTTAGCTCGTTTTAACTCGTTTTGAAATCATTGCCTGATTAGACTGGAAAGTGAAAGCTCTGAGAAATGTAAACAGTAATGTGGAATATTTTTAGTGTTGCTAACAAGATGGGACACTGCTCGCATCTCGTCTCGTCTCGATTAACAAGATGACAATGGATTTTATAACGAGACAGCCTCAAATGTCGCGAGCACCAATATAAGTAGACTTTATATACTGTAGTTCTTACCACGGAGGCTGAAACCTACACGATCGAAGTTTTGAGCCGAAGCAGAATCACAACCTGGGTAGTGATATTAACCGGCTCAGCTTGGTTCAACCGAGCGAACAGCTCGAGGCGGCTTGTTGAGATGAAACACCGACCCGGCTGAGGTGAGCCATCGGCTCGAGCCGGCCGATTGGGGTGAGCCATCAGCTCGGTTTGTTTCGGCCGAGTTGGCTAGGTAGGGTGAGCTGTTGGCTCGGCTCGATAGTGAATGAGCTGTGAGCCGAGAAACTCGAGCCGTTGAGAACCCTAAACACAGACCGAGCAGTTTTAAATATGTTTGGCCGGCGTCCTCTAACTTTTAATGATTTTGGTTCGAGCCCGGATGCTTGCTTCTCCGGAACTCAAACCAAGAACCTATTGGACGATGTCCTTGCCTTCCAGACTTCATGACTAACGTCAGCAATCAACTAGTTTTTAGTATTCAGATACAAACCACCTATCTTTCATGTTTATACACGGTCGTGTTGTTGTTATAATAATAATAATAATAATAATAATAATAATAATAATAATAATAATAATAATAATAATAATAATAATAATAATAATAATAATAAGTTGAAGTAAGTATCACTGATAATAATTATATTGTCTATGTAGGACACTTGAAGACAGTACTTGAAACTACACACAGTATTTGGCTTGATTTGGCTCGTTTTGGATCTATTCGACTCGAAACTTGTCAAATTCGAATCGAGTTTGGAATTGAGTCGGGGGAAATTTTTCGAGCCGAGTTCTCGAGTCGAGCTCAAAGATCTGTTTCGAGTCGAGTCGAGTTTCTGTGAAAACTCGCTGGAACTCGCTCGTGCCCATCCCTAGTTTTAACATTGACTGTGATATATTTATGACGTATAAACGAAATATCATGAGTCGTATTTGAGGAAATTGTATATAAAATGTAAACTATCCTCTATTTTTTCATGACTACTTATCTCGTGTTGTTAGGTAATTAATAAACATTTATTCGTGAAACATGAACAAAATCGACTGAGCCGTTTTTGAGAAAATCGTCATAAAATTAATTCACCCCCAAAGAGTAAACTACCCCTTCTGCATTTCCTCAGTTAAGCCATACTGCCAAATTGAATTGATGGAACATTAATTTATGAAATTATGAAGAAAATCGCCTATCATTAAAAAAAAATCATCCGAAGACAAAATCACCCCTAAGAGTAAATTACTAGTTCTGGATTTTTTTTTTCGGGTCAAATAAGTTATTTCATGTTATTGGGTAGTTAATGCAACTTGAAGGAACTCATGAAATATGAAGGAAATCGTCGGGAAAGAACTCATTCACAAGAACAAACTACGTCTTCTAGGCTTTTCCTAGAAAAATGACTTATACTACAGCATACATTGTTAATGAAATATTGATGCATGAAATGTAAACAAAATTGGTCAAGCTGTTTTTGACAAAATCGCAGATCTTTATTTTCACCCTTATTTTTGTAGGTAGCAAGAATTAAAAAAAAAAAAAAGAATGAGGAATGTCATAAAAACCTAGGCGCTCACCCAGAGATTTTGCTGGGAGGGGAACAAAGTATTTTGGGAAAGTACAGTAAGTCTATATAATATCAAACATGTCTTATTCTGCACTCGAAACGACAACAAGTAATTGTTAATTACTGTCACCTATATTTTTGGAAAAAATCATGAAACTAGACTATTTTTACCAGGTGTAAAAGTGGATCTGAAAAGTAAGGGACGGATGAGGTTACGCCGTCCTCCTGCCTATCTTTGCCCATTGTAATTTTTAGGAAGTAGAGGGAAACCATAGGTATATTTTTGCAAGCGGAGAGACGACGTTCCCCTGTGTTCCCTCCTGATTTTTACAAGAAAAGAAAGAGTACAGATGAGCCGTAAAATCAAATTATTAGGCTGCTTCAATTATTTCTCTCTTAAACAAGTATAGTCCTGTTAACAAGTTTACAAATCTTAGTCAAGTTACACAAATTCATGGGGTCCGGACCTAGTGGACCCCTCCAGGGGCGTCATTTAGGGGGAGGGCAGGAAGAGACAATTGCCCTTCCCGAAGAGTTTGAGGAACACATATACTTTAATCAATTGCATACTAATATACTAGTACAAAACATGAAAGTCTTACGTCGGTGGTGCTCTTCCCCCCCCCCCCCCCCCGAAGCGAAGTCTGAAATGACGCCCCTGGATCCCTCGTGGGTGCCTACCTGATTGAATGGTATGGCCTCTGAGCGAGTGTACATATTTACATCGGAAGGACAAACTTTATTTTTTCGGCATGTAAGAATCTTGAAACAGGTAAATGAATTGCAATCTCGAATTCATTTTTTTTTTTTTTTTTAAGGATCACTATACTTTCTTTTCTCCTACTGTTGTCTCAACTCAAAAGTACTTAAGCTAAAAAGAAGGAAAAGAAATATAAGAGAAACGAGAGTAGGAGGAAAATGTAACATGCAAAAAATTAAACTATCATATTAACTCTTCCTTTGCTTAGACATGTCGTGTGTTCTTTTGTTTCAGAGTATTTTTTGTTATTATGGTTATTTGCCATTTTTGTTGTAAACACACACATAGAGATATTTATGTCGCGTTAAAATACAGGGTTTGTCGCCAAAATATGCCGGAGGTAAAAAAGAATGTTATAAAGTGAACGAGAAATTAAACGACCAAATGTTATAATTTAGTGATATTTTTAAAATCAGTTTCATGTTTAGAAAATGTGCTATAGTATCATTAGCTTAAAATTACTTTAATAAAAGTACTGATTATGCCATTTGCCGTTTCCCGCTGGTAATATGTCGTAATGAAGAACGTGACAAATCTTCCCCCAATTTATTATTTTTAAAATTCTCCTTTAGTCGTCATAAATTGAATCTTATATTTGTAAATAGTCCTTAGCATATTTTTATTATTATTATTATTATTATTATTAGTAGTAGTAGTAGCAGTAGTAGTAGTAGTAGTAGTACTAGTAGTAGTAGTAGTAGTAGTAATAGTAGTAGTAGTAGTAGTAGTAGTAGTAGTAGTAGTAGTAGTAGTAGTAATGGTAGTAGTAATAGTAGTAGTAGTAGCAATAGCAATACCAGCATCACCACCACCAGCAGTAGTAATAATATAAATAATAAATTGATATGCAGTAACACTAGCATAGGAGAAGATCTTACTTTAGGTTATATCCCCTTGTTCAGCAACGAGGCTATATGAGACGTGGACCTACAGTTTAAAGAAGAATTCTAACCAGAGTAATGAGCTCGAATTTCAAGGTTTTCCTACGGAGAATCGAACGCGGGGCCTCGCGCACCAAAGGCATATGAACTAGCCACTAGACTAGTAGGGAGGACATCCATCTTAGGACAAAAATAAAATATTTAATTTTCAGTACGGATAGGAATTCAAAGAAAATCGTACACCTTTATGTTGGCGGCCCTAGTACCCGTTCTAATTGTCACAAGGACAAGAACGACATCTTGTTGTAAAGCTTATGAAACACAGATTCTAATTAGCTAACTTTTGTGGTCCCCGTGCCAAACCCGTACAAGAAGAAAAAGAAGATTTTTTATAAAACATGATTTTTTTTGTTCTTGGATATTTGTGAGACGCTGACAACACTGTTACTTGTCGTACGCAGGAATAAATATTTTCACGAGTACGCCAGACATTGGGTATAATCATGCAAAAGGATAAAGGGCGAAAGTTCAATACCAGGTTGCGAAAGTATTTCCTACGAGAATCACCCTTTACAAATTTTTCGAAATATATTTTGTTCTTCCCTGACGTTGACAACCCCAGCGACGCCCCTAATTGTCACAGAGATATAAGCCACATCTTGTTGGAAATCTTACGGGACATAGATTTCAGCGAGGTAACTTTTGTGCCCCCAGTGCCCAAGCTGTGTCCAACTGGTAAAGAAAAAAAAGAAGAAAATAAAAAATAAAATACACTTTTTCAAAGTTTTTGGGACTATGGCAACACTGTTATTTGTCGTACACAAGGAACAAAGTTGTCACATGTACACCAAACATTGGTGACCATTGTACAAAAGATTGAAGGGCCTATAACAACGGAGCAAAAAAAATTCGGAACATCGTTCCTACGTGAACCATCCTGTATATTTTTCGATGGACTGTCGTATACCCTGACGTTGGCAGTCTTTGTGACACCCCTAATTGTCACAGAGATACGAACTATACTTCATTGCAAAGCACAAGAGACACAGATTTCAACAAGATAACTTTTGTACCCCCCCCCCCCGACAAATAACAGTGTTGCCATAGCCGTACAAACTTCGAAAAAGTTTATTTTTCCCAACTTTTTAAATTTGCTTTTTCTTCCTTTTTAGGGGTTGGGCACAGGGGGCACAAAAGTCACCTCGTTACAATTTGTGTTCCATAAGATTTTTAACAAGGTTTGGCTTATATCTCTGTGACAATTAGGGACAAGTTTCCCCCTCAAAAATGCTGTGGGGGAGGTTGAACTAAAAACAATCCAAATTTCCCACCTTCCCCCTTCCGCTGTGGGGCCACCGATGTGAATGAAATGCACACCATTGAAAAGTTTCATCCTTCCTAAAGATACAGAAGCCAAAATCACCTCTTCTAGCCGAGCTATGAAGGTTTAAAATGGTGGCTCAACCCTGCTTAAACCGTTCGTCCTGAAAAGGTGTGACCTTTAGATTAGATGAGGCGTAGGATTGATGAAAGTGAAAGACTATGAAAGAATTGGTGGAATGAAAATGTGGAAGGAAGTGGAAGTATCTTGAGGAAACCCACCGACACAACACTGGGTCCACCATAAACTCACATAACCTAGATTCGAACTACGGATCTCTTGCACCAAAAGTAAGAGCTCTGCTAATTTCTTAGAAAAAGAAAAGATTTTCTCCGATTGTTATTATATCATTCTTACAATTTCCATCACTACCGGGCTGGACTTGAACCCAAACACAGAAACATCGAGTTTAGTTAAAAATGCTCATGCTCTGCAGAAGGGTTCGAACCCTCAAAGGGTTTCATTTAAGACAGTGCTCAAAGTTTCTGGGAAATTTCCCTAATGTAGGAAAATTTCGTAGGTAATTTGTAGCAAAAAGGGAAAAACTGATTTTTTTTCGATAAAACCTGAAAATCTAGGGAAATTCTCACGCAGACTAGTTGACCTTTATAAATGAAAAAAAAAATGAAATCTTTAAGTCTTACGTCCACAGTTATGCTGGCCACGCTAAAGGAGACGGTGATGATGAGGAATGAAATGATGAAATGAATAAAGTGGGAGGAAACGGAAGAACTCCGAGACAACCCATGCAAACGGTGTTTGTGCACCACAAAGTTTATTTGGCGCGAGCTGGGGTCGACCCAGAAACCCCATAGCAATATAAATGTTTAAACTTTTTTTGTTCTTCAGGAATGAACCAATAGAATAGCAATAGTGTGTGTGCAGTATATGTGTTTGTGTCAATTCAACGTAACATAATTTGTACCCATTGTTCGCTGGATGTAATCTTTTTTTCTGTATTTTTTGTTTTAAAAAAATGAAATAAAAAAACAAAAGAAATAGAAGCAAAAAAAAATTGAATAAAGCAAATGCGGTTGGCACTTCTTTTAATATAGCTAAATTAATCTTATCACATAACTTCTGTCATATAAATTGGACACTCAGTAAACTAGGGAAAATTTGATAATAAAAGAGGACACTTTGTGTAAGTCGAAGGAAATTTTCTTAAGAGTCTTCATCCCGGCGAAATTTAAATACCGCTAATTTTACAGTAATTATGTGATATCTTCAAGTAAATAAAAGATAATCGAAATGTGGAACAAGAGCGCCCTAGACAATATTTTTTTATGTGAGGTACCGTTATCACAAGTCACCTAGTGGCTTTCCGTTTTCAGCTGTTTAGAAACGTGAAAATAAATGCCGATTTTCAAAATGGCTCGAAATCGAAAGCAGATAAGTAGGTCGTGATAACGGTTTCTTATGTAAAATAATATTGTCTAGGGCGCTATTGTTCCACATTTCGATTATCTTTTATCTATTTGAAGATATCACATAATTACTGTAAAATTAGCGGTATTTTAATTTCGCCGGGATGAATACTCTTAAGGAAATCTACGAACCCTGACTTCAGATTGTTGGCCTAACGCCTCAGAACGCTTCACTACACAATACAAAGACAATTGATGCACTGTACCATCCTTGTCTAGGAGGACAGGGATATCGAAAATAGATTCTGCTTACGTGCGGTATGTTCCATTCCTGACCTCAATTTTAATACGTTTAAATAATTAGCTAAAATGCCAGTTCTTCGAACAGGCAGAATAGCTGGAAAATAGTTAAACCGTCCTTAAAATACTCACTTTGATGTAAGTGTAATGAGCCCTTAGTCCCCTTATAATGCGGCCCATTAATCAAAGGGCCAAAATCCCAACTGGAGGCAAGTACTATGTACCAAAATGTATTTAAAAGGGATCAACCATTTTCCCGTAATGCGATCACAAAAAACAGACAGCGTCTACTTCTATGTAAAGAGAGAAATTATAGAAAATATCCCCTTTTTTATGCATCATCATAGGTATTCTGCCATTATTGGTAGGTCAATTGCTGCTGCTGAGAAGCTTCTATGCTCCACGGTCTTCCGCTAGTCTATGTCTTCTTGTACGATTTTTCTGTTTTGATATCATTCATTAATTGTAGTCTCCTTAGCCCTCCCCGTCTCTTTCCTGTACCATATCCCTTAGCACGTCTCTCACGATGCAGTTGCTTCTTAGCCAATGCCCCAACCAGTTTCTCTCCCTTTTCTTATCAATATTTAAAATTGTTCTTTTTTCCCTCCACCATTTCTAACACCCTCTCATTCGTTTTCCGCTCGACCCAGTTAACTCTCTCCATTCTTCTCCACGCCCACATTTCGACAGCTTCCAGTCGCTTTTCATCGTTTTTGTGTAATGTCCATGTTGTGTAAATAAACCATAAGTACAATACTCCACACCAAGCATTTTATGAGTCTTTTTCTCAACTCTTTATTCAAGGTTTCACAAAATAGTATTTTTTTCCTCCTAAAGACTTCTTTCGCTATTCCTATTTTTATTTTTTGCTTTAATTTTTGCTTTAATTATCTTGCTTCTTATCCTTGCTTTTATTTTTTGCTTTAATTTTATATGCAATACGAAAATTTTCAAAAATGGTAAAACAGATGTTCTTATTTTTATATACCAAGTTTCAACTTCTTATCTCGACACCCTTGTTATATACTATTTGGTCTAGGAATTAATTCGTGCGGTTGGACAAGAGATGGCGCAACGAACGGAGCGTCCCACAGTTCCGTGTATCCACACATGTGTTGCAAACCCCTGTCATCGCGTATCGTTCGTAGTATAGGGCAGTGGATTAAAGCGTCAACAACACCAGTTTGTAGTTAAGTGAACATGGCGCAATTTGTGCCTGATAAAGTGTTTTTGCGGGGTGTCCTGCTGCATTACTTTAACATGCAGAAAAGTGCGACTGAAAGTCATCGTATTTTGGTGGAAGTGTATGGTGACCATGCTTTAGCTGAGCGAACGTGTCAGAAGTGGTTTGCACGGTTTAGAAGTGGTGATTTCGGCTTGGCAGACCAAGAGCGAGCTGGACAGCCAAAAAAATTTCAAGACGAAGAATTGACAGCATTGCTCGAGCAGGATTCGTGTCAAACGCAGGAACAACTTGCAGCAGCATTAGGCGTTGATCAAACAACAGTCTCCAAACGCTTGAAAGCCATGGGAATGATTCAAAAGATGTCACATTGGGTTCCACATGAATTCAAAGACAGAGACGTTGAAAGACGAAAAACCATTTGTGAATTGCTGCTTCAACGACAGAGCAGAAAGGGGTTTCTGCATCGAATTATTACGGGTGATGAGAAGTGGATCCATTACGAGAACCCTAAACGAAAAAAGGCCTGGGTGAAACCAGGTGAACCAGGTCCATCACAACCAAAACGAGATATTCACTGTGCAAAGGTTATGCTGTGCATATGGTGGGATATGAAAGGTGTGGTGTACTATGAGCTGCTGCAACCGAGTGAAACTATGAATGGAGAACGTTATCGACGACAATTAATGCGTTTGAAGCAAGCTCTGGCCAGAACACGACCAGAATGGGAGAACAGACATGATAAACTTATTGTTCAACATGATAACGCTCGCCCACATGTCGCAAAACCGGTCAAAACCTATTTAGAAAATGTCGGATGGGAAGTTTTACCCCACCCGCCGTATTCACCAGACGTTGCTCCTTCTGACTACTACTTGTTCGATTGCATGAACAACGATTTGATTGGACAGCGGTTTACTTCTTCAGAAGATATCGAAACTGGGTCTCTGACTGGATCGCTTCCAAGGATGAGGACTTCTTTCGCCACGGAATCCGTACATTGCCTGATAGATGGGCGAAAGTGGTGGCTAGCGATGGACAATATTTTTCTTAAGGTATTTATGTATTTTGTGTTTTTTACTACAGCTTCAATGTGTGCGTACCAACCGCACGAATTAATTCCTAGACCAAATATATTTTTGCATACATTTTGGACCCCTTTAGTCCCTCTAGGATGCACTCTTTAATCAAAGTAACATGACAAAAAAAAAAAAAAAAACTGTAGATAGGTTACCGTGTTCCAAAATACATTTCAAACTTCCAACTGTTTCTCCGTGATGCGATCACAAACAATCGACAATATCCCTTTCAATGTGAAGAAAGAAATTATAGAAAATCCCCACTTCCCGTTAAAACGGGAATTTTCAAAAACGCTAGGACACAGATCCACTTATTTTTTTAATGAGAAGTTTATATGCCAAATTTCATTTTCCTAGCTCGACGAGATTGTAAGATACTCCATTGCGGGCATAAATTTTGACCCTTGCTCACCCTTTAGGATACGCATTTCAATCAAAATGTAATTGATAAAAACTCAGTTCGAGGTAAGTAATAACTATTCGTACATGTAAAAATTCATTTCAAACGGTTCAGCCATTTTCCCGTGATACGATCACAGACAAGATCGTTTTCGTTCTTATGTAATACATTTATTACACATACATAAAGCAAATATTATAAATCATATTTAAAAAAATACTTTCCAGAAGCTCTTTCGCGTAAGCATATGTATAGCATGTTCCAAAGCCACAGTGTATCTATATCAGATGAAGAAGTTTGTGCCAATGTACACAACGTGGAAATTCAAATTTGATTTTCTTTTTTTCTTTTTCATTTCCCCTCATTTTCCATTCCCCACTCAAGAACTCCCATGATATGAATGAAGTTTTGAATGTGGAAAATATTTGAGTTTTCAGATTTGTCGAATGGAAACTAATTTAGTTTCATTTGAGCTTTGAATTTTACGGATAGATTAGTATCTTTCATCCTGAACATTATACTGGTCTGCTAATCGTAACAGTATTGCGGGTAGTCTGTCAAGCGAGGATGATATACAAAATTACGCCCATTAGGAATACATGAGCAACCGAATTTGATTATTCATTTCTTTGGGATCAACTGGATGGATCACCTGCAGCAATAAACTCGATTTCTAAGTGTTGATCCTCTACATAATGGGTAAGTGATCCTCAAGTAGTTCTTGAAATTTTGTCTCCCGGACAGCATAGTACTATAAAGGAGATTTTGTAACCAGAATTCCTTAAAAATTTAGTATCTGTTGGTGCTGATAGAAAATATTAAAAAAAACTAGATTTTTTTATCTGCTTAGACAAACTGTTGGCCTTGGGCACACCGACGGGAGTCTACCGGGTCCAGACCCCCCTAACATACTAACTCAACATACCGGTATATTTGTTATTTTCTCCATAAACTATATTTGTTTAACAGGGAAATGATTGATGTATGAAGCAAAGTGTCGCTCATGGAAGGGTGACGTCGCTTGGTTTTAAATCTTTTAATTATGATAATTTATTGAAATATAAATTAAAATAATGAATGAATTTCGGAATTTTTACTTTGTATGTATGTTTTGTTACTGGTTAATTTAGTATCGGACTTCCGAAGAGAAACGTCAAAAGAATTTAATGACCGTGTCTATAGCGACGGCTCCCAGTCACGACCCCTCTTCAGTTTTATTAGAAAGAGGAAAATAAAGAGTGAGGGGGAAGAAGAAGGTAGGAAAAAAGAAGGAAAAGAGGAAGAGAAAAAGAAGAAAGGAAGAAGGAACTAGAGATGAAGAATTACTGGATAATGATGGGAATATGGTAAAGAAACTTGAATAGTTTTGAAAAGGTGATTCATACCTGAATGAATGACAAATTCTTGAGAATCAATTCTGAAGTGATCCAAAGAGAGACATGTTCCATCATACTACCCTGATCTGGATCCAGGCAACTGCACAAGTAAGAATTGCCCTGACCCATCCCAGGTGATAAGAAGTATTAATTTAATAGTTTGTCAGTTATTTCCAAACGTTAAATAATTTTTATCCAGTATCTGAATTTCCATAGTGGAGATCGAACACACATATTTGAATTAGCCAAGGGAAGAAAACAAAATCAAAGTGGTTTACACATTTTCCAGAAATAGAAGTTCTCGAGATTCTTGAAAACACTGTCGTTATCCAAGATCATCCTGTTATTTTGGATTTCCTCCCAGAGCCGATTTAGAATAATTTAGAATTAGTTATCTTTCATGACCTCGGCCATGCACCAATACATATAATATAGTATTACACACTTATTATAAACACTACCGTCGTAAATCAATATTAAAGACTACCACTTAAAACTAAATTTGTCATTCATTCACGCACACACACATACATACAGGACAATGTATTGATATAGGTGATTCAGTTTAAAAAGAAACTATAATCTAACTACAGTTGGTCGACATTTATTACATCTATTAAGAATTTAAAACATAAACAAAATATTTATAACATGCAATTGAATACACATATAAAAGTATCATTCCACGTAGAATCTTGGATTACATCAATATGATTTTAATCTTAGCAGAAAGATGAGAGAAAGACAAATAATAAAAAAGAACAATTTAAATGTTGATAAAATAAAATGTACATTTGAAAAAAAATCTAGTTACATTATTTATAATATCTATAATATCTATAATATTTCACATGACAGAAAAAACTTAAAATGATGGTTAAAATGAGTCTGTATCTCATTTAAAATAAAAAAAAAACTAAAAGAAAAGATGTTTCGACGAGTCCTTTCTCGTAATTTCAGACGACCTTTTATATCGCACCACCCTTTTGGTGACCATGTACCTAAATTCACTTTATTTAAATATGCGCATACGAACTAGTCCTTGTTATTTGTGACCAACACATATTCAGTTTGTAAACTTATTTATTCATACATTTTTAATTCTTCGAGATTAAGGAATTGAAAAAGTTTTGTCACTAATTTCACAGTGACTACGTCACTGTTATTCCATTTATTATCCTGTCCATTTAGTAACACTTTGAATCACTACCACCTTGTATCACATTAGGTGCACATAATTATAATTATATTCGCACACTATAGAGGAAGCGAGAATTTTCTTGAGTTCAAGGAGATTTTGTTTTCGTATCGAAATCACAACTAATGAACTGAGAACATCATTTAGGTTCGAGAATTGGTGTATGGTGAGTGAAATGGAAATGTAATTGCACAGGAAGATTTCATGTTTATGAACTTGTGGGTAGATTTAATAATACATTAGGGTTACGATGACCTGCCTTAATTTCATGTCGCATGCAGTTAGTATAATAACAGACGATGTTAATATTTACATATGTTAATTAACCATATATAACGAAATACTTTGGATAGTTTAATAATTACCTGTACCTTGGGCAGAAAGTGCTCATACATGTGCACTATACTTAATAGAATGTTAATTTAATATTAACAAAAGAAGAATGTTTTTAATATCTGTAGGAGATATAGATAGTGTTATGTAATGAGTTGCTATGTTGTTGTTTATGGATACCTAATCATCATGTCTGTGTGCATGACAGTTTGAATGAAAATATATTATAAAGTGTATCAACTAATAAACCATTTAGTACCGTTCATCGACTTTATAATTCTGATCGAAAAGGTGAGAATAATAGTATATAAAATTATTAAAGATAATTTTACATGCAAATGATTACTACCACTCAAGATTTATATATCCTCGATCGAACCAGGTTGACGACTACCCTTGGTGAGTCGTTATACATATTACAAAGCTTAAAGAAAATATCTAACATGCGGCGGTATACTCTGAATTCACATTTTATATTCGTCGATTATTTCGAAACTATGGCAACCAACAACCGTTCGGGGTAAGTATCAAGACCCTTTACACATATTTATCTACTCAATTCAATATTATATGTTTTACTTCAATACCACATTTATATTCTACACGTATTTATATCTCAACATACATATACTCAATTATCATTTAATCTGTCAAATCAATGACCCCGATTAATAAAATTCTAAGGTTGCAGCACTTCACATGAGAAAAATCCGATTATACAAGTAGTTAACCGTGCATAATGATACACATTTCTATTCTCAAACATTTTATAAAATAGTGGACATTTAAAGTGCAAGGCAGGCACGTAAACACAAAAATTATATATATAAATGACTAAAAATGTTAGTAATACTTATGGGCCCAAACATCTACATAACATTTCCCTCTACGGTAATCAACGGAAACAAAAGTAAAAAATAACGAATAGTACAACGGAGAATTCCAAATGGATAATGATAAAAGAGACGAAAGCAAAAATTGAATCGTATACTGAACTATCGCGGTGGGTCAAACTGTGGTGAAAAACGGTCCCTCGATATTTGACATCAACAAATACCTCCACGAATCGTGTCTCGCAAAATCTCAGTCGGAAAATTCAGGTTCAAACGATATATGTTAAATGGTAAAATATTTGTTACGTTAAAACTTGGGGGGAAGGTTGAAAATTTAAAAAAAATCTTAGAGAAGAGAGGATAGGAGGATAGATGGATAGATAGGTAAGAGAAACAGCGGCGCGCCAAAGGAAACAAGCTAGGACAGTAAAACTACAAAGATAAGTGGTCGAATTTAGACATATGACAATCCACAGCCAAATATACTTTTATATGCCGAAACAGGTAGCCTACTAATTGCGTGGCCTAAATTATATAACTCCAAATCCACAAGCTAGTCTGTGTCCTGAGCGGGATTTCCACAAAGACAGTGGCTTTATGGATATCCTACTTCGCGCCGTATCCGGTTGAGACCTTGCAGACTCCGGCCCTACCGGAAGGTCAGTGTGGTCTCTAATTTAGAGTTTCTAAATAAAAAAAAAGTTATCCTACCCCTCAGAAACTGACAAGATTTCCTAGTAAAGTATCAAAACTAGAATAAAGTCAATAACTAGACAAAATCTAAGAGGGATTTTCAAAATTTAAAAACAAAATTAAATAAAATAAATTTTGTACTAGCAAGTCCTCTGACAAATCTTACTAGTAGCTACCAATCCGCAAGGTTCGCTACATCTTGAGGTGTCATTTAATCTCAATCACTATCTAGTTTAAAAACTAAGGACAATGAAAATATTGAAGGGGGAGATCGACGCCTTGGAACAGAATAACGAGATTCTACTGTAATAAATTAACCATATTATAACTCCTATGCACTCCGTCACCTCTGAGAACAGTGATGAACTCGGTTTAATAAGATGACGTGGAAAAAATTCAAAGTTGCAGAGTACTATTACAAGTGTAAAACTAAACGCGTATATTTAAACTATACTATGTGGGGAAAACGGTTATTCTGTTCTGTAGTTACATGGAAATTGAAATCATTTGCTACATAGACACTACTCATATCATCCGATCAGACTAAACAGTTAGTATGCACTATTACCATTGAATTTTAAGCCATGAAGTGCAAATATAATCCATCATTTTCACAAACCACACTCCCTCATACTAAATTCTGACGTAATGGTCAGTGCTCGAAATAATCACCATTATATATAAATAAGCAATATCTCGTGGCAAAGAACACTACTATATTTATAGATGTCCTATTATTTATGCACACTTACTATGTATTATCACTTTTATTATTGATTTATTTTTATTCACATTTTTCCTTTCCTTTATAGACACCCTGCTCAACAAGTTTGCCCCAAGACTGTTCAAAGCAATCTTATTCTACATATATTGAAATCAATAAATCAGCATATAAACTATCGCACACTGATCACCACGCAGGAATTTGTATGAAGTAATACTAAATTCTTTCAATACAAACTGCAGTATAGTTAAACTTCACAACGTCATATTATCAATATATGCAACGAAGATTTAATATTACTGACTGTACTCATTACTAAATGTGATTATATTTTGAAAACGACAACAATGCTCTCGTTTACAGAACGTAATGAAGAGAGAGAATTTGAAACTGCAGTCTGACGACAGAATAGTGCTATATAGGCAAACTTCGGTTTAAGAGTAAACGTGAAGTTTAATTTTATTAATCATTTAATTATGAAACTACATAACGTATTGTGCTTTTCAGGGAAATTAATAATGCAATTCGTCTACGTATCTATTCATAAGGACCAGAACTGCTATACATGTATCAATAATTACAAAAGAAGGGTAATTTTCAAGTTGACTAGATTCTTAAGTCTCGGAGGAACAAAACACTAGCGGCAAGTAGTTCTTTGCCCGACACGAGATGGCGTTGATAGTATGAAAACAAACTTTGTGCTACTAAACACGCTTTGTACTATATTATAGGTTAACTATAAGTAGTATACTATGGAATAACGGTACGGAATTACTATAAATTTGCATTACGGACTAATTTACTTACTTGAACCGACTAAAAGAGATGAATAATCAAAGGGCAATACACTGTCCTTAAATAAATTAGTTATACATGCTCACACATAACACACTAAATTACATATACGCATGCTATATCACACATGAACTAAGAAAGCAAGTATTAACACATATTACTATACATCTAATCCATATTATTACACAACTCAACTAATGTACACCGAACAAGTCACTAATTTCACCACATCGACAATAGGATCAGTGAACTGAAAAGGGGTACGGAATAACCAGAGAAAAGCAGCCCTTCTATTAACTAGACCATTTTTTAATTTTAAGATTATTGTCAATGCCCCAGGAGGGACATATTGAAACTATTAAAGAAAAGGAAGGTTCCTTCTCCGAAGGGAAACCAACCTTTAGGAAATTCACTTAGCCAAGGGCGCCGATTTCTCTGTAAATTTGCGGAGGGGCATTCAGATGCAGAAGGTATATATATGAGAATTTTAGGACAAATTGCATTCAAATTATGCCAAATATTGTATATTCATAAATACAATAGGGTGGCTCACATGAGCTTTGGGGGCCCCGGGCCTCCCCGGCCCCCCAGGATCGGCGCCCTTGCATTTAACCCATTATGCGCTGGAAGCTATGGTCAATTTAGGGGTAAATGGGAGTCCCTGTTGAAATTTACACTGACATAGTAAGAATTAACCTAACTACCCAATAACTTACATATACAGCCATGTTAAAAAATCACATATACTACATGTACAGGACTATACGTGGACAGGCTACCGTACCCTAAATGAATTCGGAAGGGTAAAAGGGATATCCTAAATGTTTTAAATCATTGAATCTTAATCTAGGGAGCTTATGACACCAGAAAACCAATGCACTATTGTTTTACTCCTGACCACAGCCACTTGTAGATACAATCATGGCGTCTGCAGAGCTAAATTCTATATTTTATAATTTCTATCTAGTTTCACTGAAAGATTTTGACAGTTCAGCACTTCTTTCTGCTTGCAACGAGTTTATTTACTATTTTATACACGATACCTGATTTCTGGTTAGTTTTCCTGTCAAATATCCACTTTTCTGAAGAGCAAAGATGATACGATCCAACCCTGATAGTCGTACACAAAGAACAAGACGAAGACGTACCAGATTACTAAGGCGGAAAATATAGTCCCAATCAGAGTAACGGAATTTTGGCAGCGGAAATTACAAAGCGAATGAAAAATAGTAAAAACTGGATGAAACCGGAATTTGGGAGGATATGGGCATCTCAGAGGGACGAAGGGGGTCTAAATTATTCTGACAAATATCAGATTGGTGGACAATCTCAGAAAATTCTGTCCAATTATTAACCTATGTTTTTGTATCGCATTAAGATGTATAATTTCAATAGTCATCCATTTGAAATGCCCATATACAGATTTTATAATGAAATAATATATAAATAAAGAAATTATCCCCCGAAATATATTTTTTCCTAGAATACTTTCCGAAGCTCCCACATTAATTTTGGTTTAAGTAAAGAACAGACGGATTTAATACATAGACCGAAAATTATGTGTTAAAATTTTCAATACACGGTCCCCCCCAAAAAAGTTATATTACCTTGACTGTAATGGCACATTACATGTAGCATGAAAGTTTTATCTTACACTTCATATGTACTCGTATCTCATGAAACAATCATAGTTCTATCTTTTTTTCTTCTGAAAATATAGGTGGAAGCATTTTACAATTACTTATCGTCTGTTCGGGTACAAAATAATACCCGTTCAATACTACATAGACATAGTGGTTTGGCAATAATTATACTTTAAGAAAAGTCCAACACATGGCAATCAATCTGTATTTTTGACTTTTACTTTTTTATCAGTTTTCCTAACCCTTGTAAATTATGTCTGAAATATGTTAAATTGTAGAAATCCTATTCTTAAAAGTTAGTCACTTTTCTATGCTTAATTTTATCCTTATCCATCTCTCAAACTAGTTATAGACTACATTCCATATGACATGGCATTTAGTGAATTAATTAGAACTAGAGATATCGTAAGTGCAATAAGCAAAAGAAAGTAGCAGTTACTTTCTCCTTTAGATTTCTATTAGAACAAGACAATGGTTCTAGTCTTGGAATATTACTATTATTAGTTGAGTCGGTGTGGTAATACAGTGATAGAGTGTGAGCTATGGTTCGATTCCCTGTAAAGTATGCTATTTGCATTGCAATAAAGCTTCAGCAATGCAATGCCAAGTATATGCTTCTTCTTCCTAACGAGGCTGGGCGATAAGCCAATGCAACTCCATCATAAATAAGGACGCAATCATTTTACAAATTACTTGGTGAACCTTCGCTAATACAACGCTACTAGTTCTTACAACTTTTCGTTAACGTTAAGAATTACAAAATGGAATAAGAGAGAAAACGTATAATGACGATGATTGTTTATTTACATAAGCTATACATACAACAAAAGGGAATCTGTTGGTCACTACTACTTATTTTCGTATTTAATAATCATGCAAAACCAGGGTCAAACTCTTGATGTTGAATGTAAATCAAGACCAAACTCTGTCATAAAAGTTAGTTCAACAGAATTTAATTAAACAATATAGATTCTGTCTGACTTACAAATATCATCATATTAGCAAAGTGATTTGAAGTAATACGCCAGGCATAAGATAAGACTTGAGCTATATCGCTTAGAACTGTCCAGTGAAATCTATCATTTATGCTTTAAATTCCATTACTGGCTACTTACATGTTTAGGCCTCGTCTTGGAAGTCAGCGCTTCTAGTCTCCTTTTCATGTCACACGATAACTAATTTAATCGAACACTAATTATAGGCACTATAATTCACTGGAGGCATCACGTCTTTCTCTTCCAAGCCTAGAGCAGCGATCAGGTTGCAGCCCACAACAAACCTCTCTGTGTGGCTACGGAGTCAGGATTGAACCTTGGACCTCTAAAGATAGCATCAGTGGTAGCCCACAGCAAATCTCTTTACGTAGCTATATAGAACGGTATGGATCTCAGGACCTCTGAGGTAGGCAACAGTTACGGCCCACAGCAAACCTCTTTCTTTGCGTGGCTTATGGAACTGGATAGAATTGGATTGAGCTCTGGACCTCTCTTTTCCGAAATCTCGAGGTATGGAATCGAGAATCAATTTGCGGCTCCCGTGACCTCAAAACCCGAAGTTTAAATACTGCTTGCTGTTCGTGATTTTCAGGTCACGAGCTACTTTCAGTGACTAAATTTTACTTGAGAGGTTAATTTTTAGCTTGTGTTCCGTGTCTTCATGCAGCCACGGAAACTTTTCCAACGGTTTCTTGTTGACTTATAGGAAAACACAGGTTTATTTTGTTTAATATTGGAAATAAAGTTTCTAAACATATTTTTTTCATTCTCCAAGTGCATATTGTCCTGATCCTAGGTGATCATTATACTATCTAAACCAGTAGGATGTGATTTTCAAATCTCAGTGGTAATTTGTGGTAAGCTATGCTCAATTTAAAGAACTTCCCTAATGATTTCACTCTGATATCCTTCACTGATTTCAACCCGAAGAAATAGGGCCCATTGGAAATTACATAAAAAAAAATACAATGCATCTTTCATGAAAATCAAGCGAGTATTAGGAAATTTATCGTTAAATAAGATTTTTTCAAACATGAGGTGGATTCACCCACTTGCCATGACAAAAATTCAACCTTAAACAGAAAACCACTTTCGAAAGTCTAAAATATCAAGCACACACCATAATTTGTGTAAATCAGATAATTTTTTAGGTAAATGGTCGTTATATATCATTCTTTTGAGATAACTTGGAATTCTTCCATTTAAATCTTCTACGATATGGTGTTTTACGAAGACACATGCTCAAACTGGAGGGCTCAAAATTAAAAAAAATCCCAAAATATCATCTTTCTGTGACTTACGATTTCCGAGATATGGCTCCTTAAATCTCCCGAAATTCGAACTTGTTTGGCCAATATCTGGGGAATAGTGGCCATTGGTTACTATTTGGTACGAAAATGTTCACTATCCTCTTAGGTATTGATCAAAACACCAATATGATCTCTCTATGACTTACGGTTCTCGAGATATGGCTCCTTAAATCTTCCGAAATCGGAACTTCTTCTTTGGCCAATATCTCGGGAACAGTAAGAGTGACGCGAAAAATTCCAACACTTTCTCATATAGTTCTTGATGTTCTATCAAATGGGAGGGGGGTGGGTCAAAATTTTAAAAAGAAATCGCAAATAACAGACACAATTAAAGAATTCAGTAAGGAACTTTTTAAGTTCGTTGAATATATGAAACGAATTGAAGAATGAAGACAAAAATACTAATAATATACTGAACAAGTAAAAGTTTAACACAGTAGCATGACGAGAAACCTATAGGATGAACAGAAAGACAAAAGGAACAGGCAAAGTTATTCTTTACTGAAAACCAACCGAATAGTAGTATCCAATGTAATCCAATAAAGAGAACCAAAAAGTTTCAATTCGTCATGGTTTTCTTTTTCTTTGTTGTTTAGTGTATCTGTATTTAGTGTCGATATGTGCCCTTACAAAAGCAAAGGAAATATGCTGGTCAAAATGGAAACAAATAACAAACAAATCTGTAAGAGTAAGTTCTGATACGCAAATCCAGAACAAAGAAGGAAATAAGGTGGAAAAAAATTAGGAAATAAGTCCGATTACCAACCATAAGAAAGGAATAATTCTCTTACGTCTTCTCATGGCAATGGTGGAAACAAAGGTAAAAATAGGAGAAGAAATCACCGCAAACATACTTTTAATAGACAATTGCACTAATTTAATATTATACTATTTTATTTGTTTTCAGGATTTTTTTTTCAGGTGTTGTATTCTGTGGTTTTGTGTTGCTCCCTTTTCTTTTGAAACCCTGGGAATAAATAAATAAACAAAAAATATATAAAACGGTATGGTTTAAAATTTTCATTTTTCATGCTAAAAACAGAATATTTCGCCTCAATCTGCTGAGGTACAATCAAATAGAAATGAGAGATAACAACGAAATTATAAAAGTAACAAAGAGAGATGAAGAGCAGTGCCGTGCTGTGGGGGAGAGCTGGGCGCCGAAGTAAGGGGGCGTAAAATTCGGAAGAAAAAAGATATATATATATATATATATATATATATATATATATATATATATATATATATATATATATATATAAAGGAAAAAAGTGCTCAAAATCAAGGAGAAGCAGTGTTTATTTTTGAAAATTCCCTTCGAATCAACCGTGGTGGCGCTTCGTGGTTGGTCTGTTCACCTCACTCAATATCTACGGGACCGCCGTCGTATACTTTTGCCCCGGATGCTGATTTTCCAGGGCACGACACTGATGAAAAGCCAGAGGCATCTTGTGTCTGACCTAAATAAGACCTAAAGAAATTCCCCAAGGCAGGCGTAAGTAGAGGCTTGAGAAAACGATGTACACTGAGAAACTGCTAGTTAGCTTCATTTTAAAAAAATAATTAAAAAATACATGATTTTTTCGAAAAGTACGCATGTGTATTCACACTCAAATGTCGTTTTTTTTTTCCCTGCACAATGAGTTGTGCCGATTTGTATTTGTATTACTTTTGGACATGTTTTCCGTTAAACGTTAATCAAATTGTAGCTACGCATATTTTGCTGTAATAAAGTAACTTGCAGGCGTTAAATTTGAGTATTTAATCACAGTGGAAACTTTTTCATGGATTAATGAGTAAAATTTTACGCTATTAGAAAGTTTATCTAATCGTATTTCACTCACTCATGATTGACTTCAACCTGTGGTGTATTTACGATTTTGTTTCGGGAAAATGCGAAAATACTGCAAGATGTTTCATTTACTTTAATATAGTATATAAAATTTCGGGAACGGCTTAAGCCCGCAAGCCCCCCTTAAATTCGCCATTGATTTCAACATACCCTTGATCTTTTTTAGCTCGTGTGGGCGAAATCCACGACATCGTTCATTTTAGAGGGAAAGCACGAAATTAAGAACGCGAAACATCACGCTTGTACTCAGGGTGCAAATTACCGGGGGGATGAGGGGGATTTCTCCCCTCAATCACATTTTGTTCCCCCCCAAAGAAGTCAGCTGAAGTATCCCCACCGGGGATTCTCGCTTTCCCCCCCAAACTATGCTCAGTATAACTCCAAATTTCTTCGGAATGTTCGATGCAAACTATTCAGTTTTGGTCATTTCAACTTACCACCTAATTACCCACTATTTTCAACGTTGTTTAGTTGAACTATATTATTATGACTACGGTTGTTACGTGCAACTGTACCTTCGTACCCTTCAGTTCGTCATCGTTTGTGAATTTGAATGTACTAATTGCGTATAACAAAGCCACATATGGATTTATAAATGTTCTTAGCGGTTGGGCAAGAAGAAGTAAACAAATAGCTTCTTCCACCATACCTGGCGAAGTTCGGACATGTCATATTCATTCTCTACATTTGTATCGATTATCATCTTATTTAAACTTTTGTTATAACATGTTATTTCGTTTTCCAGTGTACTCTTTGTTGGCACATGGTCTTCGTTCCCTAGTAGTTTGTGTGTATGTAACTCAAAAGTTGCATTTAATTTGTGATAATTAGCATAGTAGTCACTGCCTTTTACAGTTTACGGAAATGAACTTTTGAAACTGTACTCAAAATCTGAGATATAGGTATTCTCTCGTAAGTATATATTAACGTACACGCTGGGGATACGCTCCTAGTGAGCAGACATGTTAGTGAAGGTGATTTTTAGGTGAATAAGCGCATAATTGAAGATTTGTTTCTGCATTTGCTCATACGACTGGTTCTCCGTGTCATTATCCGTGTCTGTATAAGCATTTCAACTGGAGCGGTATTTTTAAAGTTAACCCTTCATTTTTCCATCTTTCTTTTCGCTGTACAGTTTGCTGTCCACGCTAATAATATTGTCTGAAAAACTTTATTTGAATAACGTAGCCCATAGTGAATCAACTCATCTGCAACCTAACAGTAAAGTAATTGTAAGTGTTGACTTCCTGTCCTGCTGAGCCCCATCACGGAATCGATATTTGGAGGGAAAAAGTCGTGAATAGCGCAGCTTTGGCGGGGAGTAGAAGCCCAAGCTCGAAATTTGAATTGAGAGATTTTAAATATTTGGCCTTCGATTTGGCCTTAGATTTGTCAGAAATCGGGACCAGCAACAATCCATTTCTTGTTTGACAGGCTCATATATAGATTTTCTTTTTTCTTTTTTTTTAAAAATATATATATATATGGCCGGTATAACTGATAATTTTAGTGGTTTTCATAAGACTGAAGTGTTTTTTTAACTACCTGTATGTAATAACACAAAGTGGAAGATTTCGATATGAGTGGAAAAATTAACATATGCTTGTGATCATGGCTATCGCTCGGGCCGAAATTCTTCACTAAATAAACCTTAGAGAGCTACGGGGACAAGAGTGAGTACAACATTTAAACACGTTCAGAAAGGTTAGGTGGGGTGTGTATATGTCAGACAATATATACGTGCATAGTTATTGTCGGTAGATTTATTAAATTAATAAATCTCTTATTTATTACAGATGTCACACACACACACACACGTATATATATATATATATATATATATATATATATATATATATATATATATATATATATATATATATATATATATATATATATGGCATTATTGTCTCATTTTGAAATTTGCACCTTCACACTTTATGTTCTG
Organism: Thermobia domestica; assembly: GCF_964235325.1. Taxonomy (NCBI): domain Eukaryota; kingdom Metazoa; phylum Arthropoda; class Insecta; order Zygentoma; family Lepismatidae; genus Thermobia; species Thermobia domestica. The sequence continues at coordinate 84,987,352 of NC_137471.1, read as the reverse complement.
TAGGCCTAATTTTATCCCCCCCCCCCCAATATAGATTATCTAATTCGCACATTGCTTGTACTTCTGTATAATAGTTAAAAATGCGTTTACAGTGTTATTGGGCGTCAAGTAGTTTTTCGAAAATCGTCGTTTTTATAAATCTGACCACAGTTACAAGAAGTTCATGATAATAGTGTCTTTGGAAAAGTTCATATTTTGTTGTAAAATGTAGTTACATTCAACTGTTAAAGTTATCACATAGGTGTTCTTAACAAAAAGGATTATTGTTAATCTATGATGTTTCTACAGTAATGGACTTATTTTCTTGAAAAACATGTGTCCTCGGACGTAAAACAAGACACAAATTTTGAGAAATAATTGACATTTTTTACATGTAAAATAATGTCCCATCTGTCGTGCAAATATGAGGTAAAAGCTGAGTGAATTATACTCGTATTTTGTATTTGTTACTGTACGAGGCTGCGTTTATATACATAGGGGGCTACTAGAGTCGGCCAAAATAACGTTCAGGTTTACTTTTGGCGCACAATTAGAAAGAATTGATGAAAAATTATAATTCTTTCACTACTTTCCTTCATACTGTCTCCTAAAGGGTTTCCACTGGGCGACATGAAAATATCTCGCTTGGCATAGATAAAATTCAAGGGAGTCACCGGAAGTAATTATTAAAAAAAATACGATTATTTTACGATTTACGAATACTTCTAAATACGGCTTTCGAATGTGTAGCATAATAACTTAGAGGAAAAAACACGGCTATTGTTTAGCTTTGGGGGGCCAGCTTTTTTTTATACCTACTTTTTACGGATATTTTATAGGCTTTCGATTGTTTCATGGTTTTATAATGTTAAATTATGTCACCAACATTTAATTCATACATTATTACCAAGCGAGCGTTAGTGAGTGAAGGCGGGTTAGAGCCACGCAGAGCACGGTGTTTTGTGTCTTCCTTAGCTATGGAGCCAGCTTTGCATCTACGTTTTAGGGATATTCTGTTGACATTCGGTAGTTTCATGGTTTTATAAATTAAATTATGTTACCAGCATTTAATTCAGACAGTAAGAATATTCCTAAAACGTAGATACTACCTGGTTATGGCAGTTCAGTTACACCGTGAACTTGCGTAAGGACAGAGTGAAATGGGACCTTCACAGAGCGTCATAAGGGCTTCTATGCTGTACAAGTTCAAATTGGGGTCAAACGCCGCGCCGCTGCAGCGGGACGGAAGATATGCCAGGTCTTTGGTGAGGATGTCGTCAGGGCCGTGCCGTGGGGGGGGGGGGCGAGCGGGGCAAAACTTCGGGAGAAAAAACGAAGAAAGATAGGAAAAATTACTTGGAATATATGTATGGGGCGCCGTCGTATACTCTCGCCCCTTGCGCTGATTTTCCACTTCACGGTCCTGGGTGTCGTGACTACGTGGACAGTGCAACGGTGGTTTAAAAATGGTGACGAAACACTCGAAGACGCACCACGTGCCGGAAGACCAACACTTTTACAAAATTAATGTAATGAGAAATGGGTCCTGTACGAAACTCCACGGCGCCGTCATCATTGGCTAACATCCCACGAACCGATTCCAAAGCAGCCGAAACCAGCATTATACCAGAAGGTCCATCTGTGTGTTTGGTGGACTGCTCGCGGTATCGTGCATCAGGAACTTCTACCAGGTGGTCGGAGTATCAAAATAACTGTGTACTGTCAGCAATTGAGCATTGTTCAAAGAAAACTCAAAACTCTGGAGCCAGAACTTCTGAATCTCCAAGGGGTCCTCCTGTTACAGGGCAACACTAAGGCCCCCCTGGTTAGGATGACGCAGGACACCATTCTACGCCTTGGATGGGATACACTTTTGTATCCACCATACTTCCCAGATATTGCACCATCCAATTATCCCCTGTTAAATTCCTTGGACAATCATCTTAGAGGACGCCAGTTCAAATGCCTAGTAGAGGTGCAAAATACACTTAGTGCCTTTTTCATTTCACGGCCCACCAAGTTCTACCGCGATAGAATCCATGGCTTTCCAGAACGTTGGCTGAAGGCGGTAGGTGCTGATGGGGATTACTTTTGACCTTCCAGATACATCTTAGGTGACATATTGATTTTCGAAGGTGATGGGTGAAAAAGCGACAGAGCTTTCTTGATTACCTTTACATACAAAAAGTTTACCTTTACATTACCTTGATTATAATTACATACATAAATATTAGGGTTAGTTTTTAGTTTTCCAATATTTTGAAAATTGTGAAAAAGTGTGGGAGTTACTGACGATCATTCAGATATCAATATTTCAGAAGGAATAGAACGTTTGTTGATTTCAAAGTCGGACTACCTCAAAAGGCCGAAAAATATTGTCTTGTCTACTATCCATTCATCTTCATTGTTTTGTTTGTGATGGTTTGATTATCTATTGCTTGCGTCACAACTTATGAGATTTGCCGCATGTTGATCAGAATATTGAAAAATTCCTACATTTTAAATTTCACCTCGTATTATTTTTGTATCGTCTCAAAATTCGAGACGAGATACTGTACAAGACAATACAATACCATATTTTCCAGAAGGAACAACATTTTCTAGAAACGAGATAAAACAGCCGTGATGGACGAGTCGCGTCTCGTCTCGTCTCGTGTGGATCACTAATTAACATTCATCTGCACGCGTTAAAACCATGCCTTTTACGAAATAGCGTTTCAAAATAAGTTTTGAGAGATGGCGATGTTGATATGGAAAAGCATGAAGAAAATTGAAAGGATTGAACTGAAAACAAAGGGAGAAATGTTAATTAAAGTTGAGGTAGGAAAAGTAATCGCGGAGATCGTTATGAAGAGGATAAGAAATTGGTTCTAAAATAATTTGAGTAGGAATGATGGTGAAAGATATAAAAAAAAAAGGTAAAAGAGAGGGTAAAGAATATTACAATTTACGGACTATAATAATGATGGTAATTCTTATTTCAATCCAATGAAAGTAGTAGGCTGTGCACTGGAGTGTGCATGAGAACTTCGTGGGGGAGCAGTGGCTCAGTGGTAGAGTGCGTTGGGTCCCTGGTTCACTCCCCGGCCTACCAAGTTTCTGATGGATAACATCGTGTCCATGGGTTTTCTCGGGATTCTCCTTCTGTATTCTCATTCCACCAATTCTTCTATCATCATTCACTTGCTTTAATCATCCGTCTTCGTTAGCCTAACCGGTATAATCGTGGGGGCATTGAAGGGAAGAATTTCGTAATTGCGACCAATAAGAACAGAATAATAATTATGACCAGGCACGTATGCATGAATTTATTTCGGAGAGTCCAAAGCTTTTCAGGGGGGTCCAAATGCAATATAAAGATAAATTACATTAAAATTTGTAAAATCACCCCCCAAGATTACACTAAATTTACAGGAAAATAGGGATTTCGAGAGAAGTAGTCCGTAGAATTCCCAGTACTCATCCCGTGGGTACGTCCCTGATTGTAAGAGAAAGAAATTTTTGGAAATTATTGATATGACAACAGTAATAATGCTAAATAAAGTGCCCTTTCAACTTTAATTATTTTAATTATTTTCATATAAAAATTTGCAAGTGATGGTCGTTACAAGATATAGCCCTTCTTAAAGAAAGATATATTTCGTTCTGATGTCATATTATTTTTCTTATGTCGTTGATTATAAAATAGGATTAAATCCAAGAATAAAAAGAGTATATATATTAAATACGCCACGGAATTGTCTAAAGTTTGTTAGAAAATTATAATCATGAAAGAAAAACAATTGCAACTCCCTTTTATAATGTTTAAAAAAATACAAAATGACAGAAAATATCGTTTGCAGAACTAACTTTTCGGATACAACTTTTCATCCTCATTCTCAGAAAAGAAAAGTTTTTTCCGCTGTTTTACAGTACTTCATGAATTTTCTGTCTTTCGGTCGGTAAATTTCTTTTTTTTCTTTTCTTTTCTTTTCTTTTCTTTTCTTTTCTTTTCTTTCTTGTATTTTTTTCAATTACTCTTCAGTCTAGCTCGTCTACTAACCAATCAGTTACGAAATTTATCGGCCAATTTACTTTCACCCTACTTTTCTTCTGTGTCCGCTTTCTTCTAATTTTCATCTGGTTCTTTTATACGGTTCCTTTGCTAATGATAATTACGAGGACGTAAAGAAAAGGAAAAGAAAGAAGGAAAAGTGACAAGGATGATTAACACATATTTTTTTTTTTTTTAAGTCAGAATCAAGATTAGATTCTGTCTCTTTCTAATTTTTTCCCTTATCTTTCCTCATGTTTTTTAATCCTTTTTTATTCATTTCTTTTTTAACTTAATAGAAAAGAATCTTCTGTCATTTTGCTTTCCTTTCATAGGTTTTTAGTCCTTCCGAAGAAACTTACTTTTTTATTCTTTCTAATCGACTGTCTTAATTATACTGTGTGTTTCTTATTGGTTAATTTACTATTCAATACTACTTTCCGAAATGAAGAAATTTAAAAGATAGGAAATTAAGAATCTCAAAAAGAACTGAAAGGTCTCTCCATTTCACTAAATGAGTTGGGTTAGACGAGAAGTTGAAATTTATCCGTGTCAGGAGAAATTAGCATTTATGTCTGCTGTCGAAGGCTGTTAATATCTTTTCTTTTTAAAAAAGGAAATCGTTTAAACTTCTAATTCTGCTAAAGGATAAAGGCAAATACATCTGCTTTAGATTGAAGATTAATGTCCAACAGTACATATTTCTCTATAGGCCTATAAAAAGAAGTTTTGATTGACTAACTAATCAGTGCCTTGCCAAACTGATTAAGATAGAAAATCGAAATTTGAAAAATACATAGGGTTTGTGACGTAAAATACCACTAAGGAAGAGGTTTCGGAAATTCCGTGTAAAAGGAGGTGAAATGACAGTTACAATTAGGCCTATTAGCCTTATGATAAGATGTCCATATTTCGGAATCCGTTACGTTTAAAGACCTTTGGTGCGAGCGTTCCCGGGTTCAATTCCTTAGTGCAACATTTTTTTTTTTTTCATGCCAACTTTTCCGAATAAGATTTTTCCTGAATTTCCTCATTCACACAAGACAAATGCAGGGATGGTACCTATCGTACAGATCACAAGCTGCTTCCTTTCATCTCCATTCCTTTCTTTCTGGGGGGTCACGGTGGTTCAGTGTAGAGCGCTTACTTCTGGTGCGTGGGGCCCCTGATTCAATCCCAGACCAAGTAACTTTGTGGTGGACAAGATCGTGTCCACGGGTTTTCTCAGAGTACTCTCGTTTTCTTCCACATTTTCATTCTACCAATTCTTAAATCATCATTCACTTCCGTTAATGGTAGCCTCCCTTAGCCTAAAGGATATAATCGTGAGATTTTAAACTTAAATATTTCATTTTATTACCTTTCCTTCCTTCCCCGAATAGTGTGCTCTCTGAGGGACTACCGTCATTCGTCATACGTGTCGGGCTTAAGGTTATAGATGTCAATAATGGCGAAAAATATACAGGATGTTTCAAAACAACACCGACAACGTTTGGAAAGTGATTCCTTACACCAAGATAAGACAAAAAGTATAGACCAACCTGGGTGCACAAATGCTTCTTTTCGGAGTTATAGGCTGCCGAAAATATGAAAAAATGAACTTTAAAGGTCCATAGCTCCAGAACTATGGGGACCTATAGTAGTCGGGTCAAGACTTCACTTAGGAACTAGTATGTGCCCTACCTAAATATCCATGTTTCAGAATAATGAGGTACTTCCGCAACAATTATTATAGAAGTAGTTGGTGAGTGCTTTCAATTATATGCCCATAGCGAAACTCTTTAAATAAAAATTGTTGCGTGAGTGCCTTAGGATTCTGAAACATGGATTTTTGGATAGGGTACATACTAGTTCCTTAGTGAAGTCTTGACCCGATTACAGTAGGTTCCATAGTATTGGAGTTATGGACCTTTAAAGTTCATTTTTTCATGTTTTCAGCAGCCTATATCTAAGTCCGAAAGGAAGCACTTGTGCACCCAGGTTGGTCTATACTTTTTGTCTTATCTTGGTGTCAGGAATCACATCCCAAACTCTGTCGGTGTTGTTTTGAAACACCCTGTATATATATATAATTTGACATTTGGACCTTTCAAATAAAATAAACCTATTTCAGTGATTTTTCTCATACTTGGTCTAGAAGTGAAGGAAAGCAGATAAGTATGGAAATCATTAAAATGCCCATACGAGGTGCTCAAATTTCGTGCGAGATGCCAAGTTAAGAGAAATTATATATTAAAGACAGAAGCAGAAACGTAGAATATTGTTCGCCATAACACGTGGGAGGATTTACTATTAGAAACTATAAAATATCAATGCAGTATATAAAACAAAACCACTTGGTGTGATAGCACTTTGTGGACCTGAGCCACTCCAACGTCATCTGTTAGCAACCGGCTGAACCACGTCCAGCTTAGAGACTAACACGTGCAGGCTCGGACTGGCCAGGGCAGGAGAACAGGATCCCTGCCGGGGCCCTCTCGAAATATATATAATAATGAATATTGAATAACATGGAAACATAAAACATGTCTGCTGTGTTGGAGCATAGTTACTCTCTATAATTTGTTCAGTGGCCCCAAGCGTTGAATGTAATCTTGGGGTCCCATTAATAGAATGAAACTAACAGTATTATATGGTCCTACGTGGGCCCTTTGTTTGTGGCCTAGTAAGATATATTTCAACAATATGAAGATTGAGGCCCCAGCATCATACTGTCTAAATGTGTACTGGGGCCCCGTGAGTGCCCCTACATTCTACATAGAAAGTGAAGATGGAGCCCTCGAAGTGGGACTTCTGCCGGGCAACTATACCCCCAGTCCGAGACTGAACACGTGGTCTCTATCAGATGTAGGCCTATCAGAAGCTTTCTAGATCTACAGGCCGTCACGTCTTTTATTCATGTGACTCCCTCATGTGCCTCACGACGTTAGATGGCCACCGAAAATTATGAGCCACTGGTTGGGAACCAAACCCGGGACAACACAAACATCAGTCCAACGCTCAAGCCGCTAGACTACAGCGTCCCCTTCAGTAAGCTTTATTAACTACATTAAATAAAGACAAAAGAATCTCAGACAATCTCCAACATGCTGTAAACTAGGCAACATTCCTCAAAAATAAAGATAGCCAAAGTAGTAAAGAGCTAAAACATAAACTTTTTGACCGTAATTAACTCAATGAATTATCACCATCATCATAGGTATTCTGCCATTGTTGGTCGGTCGGTCACCACAAACTGAAAAACTTGCATTGCACCACGTTTGCAGCTAATTTTCGTATTCAGCTTAAGGTTTTACAAGACTGTTAAACTTGTAGTAGAGTAGTAGCAGTACTAGTCATAATCATAATCATAATCATAATCATCATGTATGATGGGACCCTGAAAATGAGGCTCCTGCCGGGGCCCTATAGACCCCAGTCCGAGACTGCATGATGCTCTTCCTTCTCAATCAATATTGCAACTAGTTTCTCTTCCTTTTTCAGTACATCTAAGATTGTTTATACTCTCCTACTATTCCTAACACTTTCTTATTCGTTTCTCGTTTGACCCAGCTAACACTCTTTTATACACCCACGTTACGAAGGTCTGCAGTCTTTTTCTTTTAGAAACGCTCTTGGGTAGTGTTCTTGTTACAGCATAATAGTGCAATGCTCCACGCAAGTAATCTTTTGATGAGTCTCTTCTATTAAATCTTTATTCAAACAGCCACATAAGTTTTTTTTTTTTTTTTTTAGTTTTTCTTTCGCCAGTCCTATTTTTTTCTTTTTGAAATAAGAATTCTCATACTTCAAATATACGAGGTATGATCGAAAAAAGTTACAAAGCATAAAACTCTCATGTTATTCACTGTAACTTAACGAAAATTTATTTGAAGATTAATAACATGCCTGTCTTGATGAAGGTTTGAAGACTTCGGATTCTGATCATGTATAACCGAGAAGCAGACATTAGAAAAGATGATTCGCCTCCAATACGGCTTAGGGGGTTATCCAGTCTCTTAAAGTGAGCACCTAGAACATAAAGGCAGTCGGAGCCTTTGTGATTACTATGTATCAAATATCGTATAGTTGCCTTACTTCCACCCTAAGCCTATTGATGATACATTGAAATTAGGATAGTGCCAAACCTCACACCATATATTTAACTGAGAACACACACAGCGTAGAACAAGCTAGTGAAATGAAAACAGCAACTCGTGCGTAGTGATCGTGATTCAGCTTGTTGTAGATGTGTTCAAGCAAACAAGAAGCACGCGAGCGATAACCTCTAGGTCTGTCCCGAACGGGGGTGAACTTCACATGCCAACTTTATATTTTTACCGCGACTGGGAAAGTTCTAGCAAAGTCTTTGAAAATAATTACTTAATTTTGTATTGAAAAATTCGAATTCACTACTATTCTTCAATATTTGTATTTTTTTTTAAAAAAAAAAAGTGAAAATGATCTGCGGAGTTCGATCAATAATATGTTAATTCACTATTCTTGTTATTAATAATTCGACTGATTAATTGTTCTGTGTTTACATCCCTTGCCATCACTCATCAACAGCGAGGCTACAGAGAACAAGACCTACAGTTTGAAGTGGGATTTAAACAAGTGTAGTGTGCTCGATGCTCTCAGACTGGGTATCGAAACCAGGACCTAGAAGTAGTAGCAGTAACAAAGAAGTACAGATTACTACTTTCTGAAAAATTGGTCAAAAGTAGAAGTGAGGTCAGTAGTGCTGTTCCTGTTGACCAAAAACACTACACCTGCCGACATTCCTAGGCAGATTGTAGAGGTGTATGCGAACGACTAAATTACAAAGCAACATGTAAGGAAGCAGTGTCGTGTCTTTAAAGAAAGATGGACCAATATCATTAAGAGTCTTCATCCCGGCGAAATTAAAATACCGCTAATTTTACAGTAATTATGTGATATCTTCAAATAGATAAAAGATAATCGAAATGTGGAACAAGAGCGCCCTAGACAATATCATTTTACATGAGAAACCGTTATCACGACTCACTTATCTGCTTTCGATTTCGAGCCATTTTGAAAATCGGCATTTATTTTCGCATTTCTAAACAGCTAAAAACGGAAAGCCGCTAGGTGACTTGTGATAACGGTACCTTACGCAAAATAACATTGTCTAGGGCGCTCTTGTTCCATATTTCAATTATCTTTTATCTATTTGAAGATATCACATAATTACTGTAAAATTAGCGGTATTTTAATTTCGCCGGGATAAGACTCTTAATGACAACTCCGGACCGCCAAGAGCACCTTCCTACAGCCCTGACTTTCACCTTTTCCCTGTTCTAAAGCAACAAATGGCTGGCCGCCACTATTCGGCATGTGATTATGTCAAAACCGTTGCTTCGCGATGTCTGCGAGAACTTGGCGCGGATCTCTATGCAAATGGTATAGAAAACTTTATCTGCCGTTGTGATAAGCTGTTGAATAAGAACTTTGACTATATCGAGGACTATTGTTGAGTGCCCTTATCATCAGGTGTGTTAATCTTCCAGCGATGTCTCACATATAAGCCAAAATAGGCTTTGTAACCTTTTATTTTTTCGATCATCCCTCGTAAGTTTAAAGTTTTCTGCTGAAATATAGCTATTAACACTAATTTTGGTATAGAGCCACCAATAGTTATACGCAATGGCGTATTTACGATTTTGTTTCGGAGGGGGCTTTGCTAACTTTCGGGGGGGGGACTTTGCCTGAAAATGTGAAAATTCAGCAAGATATTTCATATATTTTACTATAGTAAGTAAGATTTCGGGAAGGGGGGAGCTTAAGCCCGGAAGCACCCCCTAAATACGCCACTGGTTATACGATTTGCTAAATCCTTGTTCTAGTCCCATGTTTTATTATCGTGTGATAGGTCTAGTAGTATACAGTTTATCTGTCAGTTAAGAAATTAACAGTATATCAGAAACTCATGAAAATAAAGTCTTAGACACTTAAGAAACGGAACGGAAAAAGTACCCGTGAGTTGCCAACACTTTTGGTTTTGAAAGCATTTCGTTGTTATTTGATAACACACTGTATATATATATATATATATATATATATATATATATATGGCATATATATATATGCCATGCAATGTGGTACAAATTTCGGTAGCAAAACTCTGATTGTAAAAACATGACATTTCTAAGAAATTCACTTACTACTAGCTTAGTTAACAAGCTATTAATTTATCCTTTGTTTCTTACAAGAAAAAGATATCATTAAAAAATAAGTTAATTCCTTTTTAATCACATAGATGGAGCTTTCTACTAGTAATTACGGTATGTAGCATGTCTCTTTAACTTAAAAAGAAAAGCAAAAATAGATTACAAGGGAACGGTAAAAGAAAAGATTACGAAGAAAATTATAAAACCAAAGTGACGAAATAATCTAATGTTGAGACTTAAACATATAATTTCATGTTTTTTCTTCTATTTTATTGTATTTTTCTTTAAAAAATAAGTACTTGCAGAATAATACGTTTTCTAAGTAACGTTATGTGTAACAAGTAGCTGAAAGTGCTAATTACTTGTTTAGTTAAGAAATGAAAAAAGATAGTACCCGTGTGGCTTACATGTTTGGGCGCCTGCCTGTCCTCGTAATACAAGTAGCTGAAACTCCTTTTTATGTTATGAATTTTTAAGTATAGACCTTCTCTTTTGAGTGTAACTATTGAAATTCAGTGTTGTCATCCTAAGAAGGTTATCACCCTCCTAAAGTATTCAAGACAGTAGTTCTTAACCAAGGTTACGCGATCAAGTTTCTATTTATTTATTTATTTATTTATTGTTGTTGAAATTTAGCACTCGTTTATAGCGTCAAAACTTATATGAGACTTGGACCTGCAGCTTAAAGTGAAATACGTTGTTTAAGTGCCTAAGACCTACAGTTTAAGATAAAAATTTCTAGTCTTGTCTCGGACAAGAAGAAAAGAAGTATCTTTTTAAATTCAAGACTGGAGTAGAAACAGTGGCGTAACTAAAGGCTTGGGGGCCCTCCCGCAGACAGCGTGGAGCGGGGCCCCTTCTCTACGTCCCACTTCACGATTTGGGGGCCCCCTGATGGCTTGAGGCCCCCCCTCAATGCGGGGTCTGCGGGGTCTGCGGGGTCCTTATTTACACCCCTGAGTAGAAACAGGACAATTTGGAAACGAGACGAAAATGGAAACAAAAAAAATCAAATTTTTATTCTTTTTCCATCGGGAATTGAAGCCAGGATTACGTGTACAAGAGGTGCATACTCTAACCACTAGGTCAGTGAGAAAGTTTCTGGGAGTACGTCGTTATGCCTTGAATTTTATGAAAATCCTAGTACGAGGGGTGATCAGAAAGTAAGGTTACAAAGCTGCAGTGAAACGTGTATATATTATTTCATACAAGCAATACAGCCAACAGATAGTATTATATATACATCCTGTTTCAAAAAGAATATACGTATTTCGAATGCATATATTTATTAAACTTTAAGCCATACGAATATGAAATTTTACACACATATTTACGAACCTCTCAAGTTCAAACTATAGTTCAAATTTCAATTTATAGATGTTCAATATGTCCTCCATCAGCGACACGAAAAATATCACATCGATACTCAAATTCCTCCCATACTCGGGCAAGCATTTCATGCGTCACTGATGTTATGGCAGTACGGATCCGGTTCTTCAACTCTTCCAGGTTCTCTGGGAGTGGTGGTACATAAACGTTGTTTTTAACGAAACCCTACAGGAAGAAGTCATTGGGTGCCAAATCCGGTGACCGTGGAGGCCAGCTGAGACATGCCAAGCCGCCAGCTCCTTGACGACCAATCCAACGGTTTAGTAGAGTTTCATTCAGATATTCACGCACTTGGCGACTCCAGTGAGGGGGGGGGGAGCGTCTTGTTGAAAAATGAAGTTGTCTCCGTGTAGCCTCGGAAACAACCAGTTTTGTAACATAGCGAGATACTGCTGACTGTTAACCGTGTTTCCATTAAAGAAGAATGGGCCGTAAACAGATGATCGGGAAATCGCACAAAACACATTGACTTTGGGCGAATCTCGCACATGTTCAATGACTATATATGGGCCCCAAATTCGAACATTTTGTTTGTTTACCTAACCACTAACACGGAAAGTCATTTCATCACTGAACACGATGCGTTGTGCAAAAGTGTTATCATTGTCAATAGCATCCAGAATCTCATTACAAAATGCCACACGTTTGCGTTTGTCATCAGGACGCAGAGCTTGTAACAGCTGTAACTTGTACGGCTCCATAACGAACCGACGTCTCAAAACACGCCAAATTGTTGTTGTCGGCACTTGTAACTCCCGACTGGCACGACGAGTTGATTTTGGAGGACTACGTTGAAAAGCAGTTTGAATTCGTGCAACATTTTCTTCAGGAACATGAGGGCGGCCAGGACTCTTTCCTTTACATACACATCTTGTATCTACAAACTGTCGATACCATCTGCGAATGTTCCACCCATTCGGAGGATCAATTTGGTACCTCAACCTGAAACGTCTTTGCACTGTAATCACGGAATTGCACTTCGCAAACTCGAGAACACAAAATGATTTCTACTGCGGAGTAGCCATTTTAAACATATGACGATTACCAAGCAAAACAGAAGACAACTGACATCTAGCAGCTATTAATATAAACTAGACTATGTATTCGTTTCTCCAATAGCCGAGCCGAGGCGCAGCGATCGATAGTTTGGACAAAATAATTCTTCGTAATACGTATACGTATTATTTTTGAAACGGTGTACATTAGGTTATGTTTCGACATAACCTCCATATCGATTGAGACACGCATCGCATCGTGAGATGAGTTTGAACATTCCCTCCTCGTAAAAATCCTGTCCTTGCGTATTCAGCCACATTGTCACGGAGTGTTTCACCTCCTCAACTGAAGCGAAACGATGGCCTTCGAGATGCTCCTTCAAGTGCGGGGACAGGTGACACTCGCAGGCGTAGAGTGATTATTGTAATACTCACTCTACGCTCGCAGGGAGGGTGCTCGATGATGTCCCAACGTTACTGCCTCAACAGAGTGGTGCTCCTCTGGACTTTAACAGCGTGGTGGCATTTTCTCTAAGAGCCGCAAAAGTTTCGACACGTTCTGGAACATGCTGGCGAGACATTATAGTCTCTCAGTAAACCTGTACCAGCTGCCGGTGAATTACAGCCGCGGTTACATGTTTCGCCCACAGAAATCGAATAACTGAGCGGATTTCTTCACGAGATCAGTTTTCCAAACCAGTTGTCATTTGTGTATACCTACAACTAGCGCTGTAGGTAGCGGGTAGCTGAAACTCTACACAGTTGCCAACTCTATGTATTTAAATTACCGGCCTCTTCTCATTCCTCTACAACAGACGAAATTCCAGAAATATCGGCCTTGTAGGCTTAGTTTCTGTTCCTCCATTGTACATCAATCATTTCCCTGTTAAACAAGTACAACTTTATTGACAAAGTGGACAAATGTATGTTGAGTTAGCAAGTTTTGGGGAAGGACCGGAAACAGTGGATCCCCCGTGGGTTCGCCCCTGCTTCCTGGCTATTCAGTTATAGATGCACTTGACTTTTGGAGGTGGATGTGTTGTAGCTTCTTTGTTAGTTGTAAGTGTAGCAGCTTGCTCTTCCTATTCTGTGTTCTGGTATTTTGGATTGGCCAATACTGCATATTCATTTTTTAATGTTACATATGTTGCATCTTCAACTTGACGTCGTCTGCGTGCAGTCATTGTTGGTTTGACGAACTCGTTCTGGTCAGTTTGTTCCACTTGCAACTTATATGCGAAAGTTTCAGATGTGTCAATGGTGTATTGCATCGGTGCAGGAACAAATTGTGGTGTTCGTGTAGTATGTGACAGATAGGGAACTTAACCTAGTGCTGATTGCTATGCCATAGATATAGTGTTGCCAGCGAGACGACAAATTTCTTGTCTTGTCTGGAATACTATAGTGCTGCTAAAATGTCTTGAGCTGTGGCAAAAATGTGAACTAAAGCTCACACCCTCGACACACCCACGCGTTGAGCCAATAAGGGTTCAGTTGTTGCTAAGCGAGAGAGCTTTAGCCAAAGGGAGTTGAATTCCTTCAGCCGATAGCAGCGCTTGGAAGGGAAGACTAGGTGTCAAGTCAATGTGGTATATCTTTTAGGCAAGAAGTACATTTTTAATCTCCTGACAAGATGAGAAATTTCACTAGTCTCCTCTAGTGCAACACTGGTTTATCCAAGTCTTAGAACTTAAACATTATTTTAGTGCTACATGATCCATAATATTAGAACTTAAACATTATTTTAGTGGTACATGATCCATAATATTAGAACTTAAACATTATTTTAGTGGTACATGATCCATAATATTAGAACTTAAACATTATTTTAGTGCTACATGATCCATAATATTAGAACTTAAACATTATTTTAGTGCTACATGATCCATAATATTAGAACTTAAACATTATTTTAGTGGTACATAATCCATAATATACAAACGAAATATTGATAAAGGTAATGAACGATCACAATAAAAAGCATTTGAAATGAAATGAAATGAAGTTTGACGTTCCACGTTAATGCCCTTTAGGCTAAGGGAGACGATGATTAGGCAAGGGAATGATGATGGGGAATTGGTGGAATAAGAATGTGGGAGAAAACGGGAGTACCTCGAGTTGACCACAATGTTGTCCACAGCAACCTTACTTGGCCGGGATCGAACCATGGACTCAACACACCAGATGTAAGTGTTATACCATGAGCCACCATGCCTCCTACTTCCTTGTAAAAGCTACGTAAGTTAGAGGTCTGCACGGGCCGGAATCTTTACAATGTGAGGCCCGACCAGAGTCTGAAATATGTTTTAGCATTCAGGTCCGTGCCCGGCCCGAGCTCTGGTGATAATCAAATGAGCCCGAAATAAGCCTGAATTACAGAAACTTAATAATTAATGCAAAATTGGATTTTTGTTTACAGCAATTAGAGGTTTAATTTTGCAGTTGTGCTTTGAAAGTTCTCCAGAAGGAACGGTTCAATATATATCGTTGCACAGTATGTTTACAAAGTTAGGCTCGAAAAGACCGAGAAATATGGTTCTATATTTGAAAATTCACGGCCCGAGCCCGGCCCGGGCCCGAAGTTATATATGCTTTGAAGGCCCGAGCCCGTGCAGACCTCTACTGTAAGTACTGATAAGTTATGAAGGAGAATCATGCTAGTGTTCGAAGATTTTATAATACATATTTGAAAATATACGTAATGAAAAATGGAATAGGTATAAGAACTCATATGGATGAGCATTTCAGTTGACTCTGTAGACAATTGACTCCACATCATTATACAGAGCGATCACAAATGGTTCATCGGCTTTGAAATGGCTGTATTAAAAAAAAAAAAAAAAAACGTATACACATAAAATAATGAATGATTCATGAAAATATACAGAAACTTTTGAAGTTTCAGATATACTGTTACAAGTGTTCGATGAGGCTTCTGTTCTTCACACAACACACATCTATGCGATAGTACAGTTCACCCCACACGCGCTGAAGCATATTCCTACGAATGGGCGTGAATGTACCTCTAATGCGATCTTGGAGCTCACCTAAAGTTGTTGGTAGTGGAGGCATATGCACCGTGTCTTTCACATGGACCCAAAGGGGAAAAAAATAATGAAAATTTAGATCGGGAGGAATAGGAGGCCATGGAAAAAGCGTAAAGTCCTCTTCGGCATATCATCCAATTCAACGGGATGGAAGTTCTTCAGCGACAAACATTTCAATGTGCCAATGTTGCGGTGCCTTATCAAGTTTGAAAATGAAGTTATTGGAATCCTCATTCACTTGTGGAAACAACCAGAACATTTGTGTAAGCTCTAGTATCGCATTACAGCTGCATTTACGACAATTAGTAGGAATATGCTACAACGCATGTGGAGCGAACTTGGCTACCGCATAGGTGTGTTTCGTGTGAAGAAAGAAAGGCACATGGAACATTTGTAAAAAAAAATATACGAAACTTGGACAGTTTCTGTATATTTTCACGTATCATTCATATACGTTACACATTAGTAATACAGTCCTTTCAAAAGTGATTAATCATTTATAATCATCTTGTAGAATTCGTAGGTCTCTTCGCTGGTCCAGTGGTTAGCTACCACACCTTTGATCCACGAGTCTCGGGTTCAATCCCTGATGGGAGAATATCGAATGCAATAGATATAGCGCCGAGATGGCCAGGACTCACTTGGGTTTAGTGTCTTTAAAAACTATTTATTCTATGAAACTTTTCAAAAATAAAACCAAGGCATTTTTCACTTTTTATTATTTTTTTTTTTTTTAATACAGAAATTCCCTTACTTGTATTCAGATAAACGCTGGCAAAATGAAACTTTTTTTTTCGCGTCCACGAACGAAAATAGGTAATTCCTATAGGCTTCGTACCAGTTTTCAGGGAGGAGGAGGTGTGTTTCAATATCCGCCCGAAGATGTTATTCTCCACCCATAATAATTTGCACGTTATAATTTAAATATCAATATAAATTATGCAGATAAAATTGCATAAAAAGTTAAAGTTTAACACTTACGTGTTACTTGGTTTTCCTACTTTTCTTGTAATTACTACAGGGTGTCTCACGTGTCACATTCCAACAGAAGTCTGCCAACATATTCACACTCCATTTACCTCTGTAGCGCCTCTCCATGGTAGCTATTTGCTGGTGAAACTTTTCCCCGTGTTCGTCAGAGACCTCCCCCAAGCTGTACATTTCAGGGAAGAAGTCCAGGTGGCAATGCAGAAAGTGTAACTTTAGGGACATATTATATCCCATGTTACGAAATGAAGTAAATAACCTGCCCACAATGTCTTTGTAATCAAGTGACTTATGATTCCCTAGAAAGTTACTGCACACTTCTCGAAAGGCCTCCCAAGCCTCACTTTCCACTTCATTAAGCATAGAAGAAAATGTAGTATCCTTAAAAACGTCTCTGATTTGAGGTCCCGTAAAAACACCTTCTTTCACTTTGGCCTCGCTGAGTCTTGGGAATAGTTTTCTGAGATGATTAAATGCTTCACCATCCCGGTTCAGGACCTTGACGAAGACCTTCATGAGCCCTAATTTGATATGAAGGGGTGGTAAGTTTATTTTCTCCGGATCCACAAGACGTTCATTAGCCACGTTCATCTCTCCTGGGACCAGTTGCATCGTTGGCGGCCATTTTGTGGTGGTGTACTGATCTTTGGCTCGACTATCCCAATAACACAAGAAGCAGCAGTGTTTTGTGTAACCTCCTTGTAAACCGGAGAGGATGGCAATAACCTTAAGGTCAGCGCATACAGACCACTGGAACTGTTCGTACTTTATTTTCTGCAATAGGTTTCGCATGTTCTCGTATGTTTCTTTCATATGTACAGCATGAGCAATAGGGATGGCTGGCTTTTCATTGCCATTGTGTAGTAACACTGCCTTGAGACTTATCCTAGAGGAATCTACGAATAGCCTCCAATCTTCAGTGTTGTAGTTAAACTTCAGTTGTCCCATAAGCGATGGAATGTCACTGCAATACATCAAATCACCATCCTTTGTAAAATTAGGAACTAGGCTCACCTCTCTTTTCCTATACATCGATATATTCACATCTTGGTTTAGTATATTCCATTGTTGAAGTCGTGATGCAAGCAACAGGGCCTTAGACTTGGGAAGGTTTAAGTCTCTGATCAGATCATTCAGCTCTTCCTGACTTATCACATGTGGTTCATTAGTGTCAGGCATTGGAGCGTAATTGGGATCTGGCTGTGCAACATCCTCACGAAATTTGTGCAACATCCTCACGAGCAGCAGGTTCTTCATCGGATGAAACACTGCACAAGGTGTATGAATCTGGTGGTACGGGTACAGGCACACAAACATCATGTTTCACAGGTCTCCTCGCGGAATCCAAGTTAGGATACTGTATTTTATGCTTCATATTTTTTGAGAAACCTTTTATATTAGTTAGGCAGAAGTAACAGTCTGAAACATGATCACGGGGCTCGTGCCAAACCATAGGTACGGCGAACGGCATCGATTTATGTGTACCTTTCAACCATCCTGTGAGAGTACGCGCACACGAGTTATGACTTTGTTTCGGAGCCCAAACGCGATCCTGGTCGCCGATTTTACACCCGAAGTACAGATGGTAAGCTGTCTTCAGAAACGGTGACAATGGCCTACTTTGTCCCTTGAAAATCACTTCCCCACATATGTAGCAGAATGAATCTGTCGAATTGTTCCAAGTTCTCGGCATGTTGGTTTAACACAAACGTCAATATTTCACGCAGAAATATTTTTCACCTACGGTATACACAGACACAGCGTAACACCACCTTCTAACACGAAGATCAACTCGAAACTGAAATTTTGCTTCACGCGACAACGTGGTGTATATCTTGACGCCTTGTTTCAATAATCTGTCTGTCGTCTAGACAAAAGGGAGCCGACGAATGATCGCAAGTTGATTACGAAACCTTTCTCCGTCAATAACGCCTAGGTTTTAGTGTATGCAGTGTGGAACGACAATAAATCTTTGCAACCCAAGGGGTGGAGGTACGTTTTCGGGGGGTTGTGAGCTAGAGGAAAAATGTTCCTGGGATATAGCCTAGTAACAGTTCTTGGATTAAGATAAAAGTTCAGAATTATGCATTCCAAACACGGAAAACGGTGTGTCTGCCCACTTGCGACAGTCCTATTAGCGACAGGAACTGTTAACTGTTCTATGAGCGACCGATTCGATCTATTAACTGCCCTATGAGTCACCGATTCGTTCGTACTAAGATAATGGAAGAAGATAAGGTTCTCTCTTCTTTAACTTGTTTTATGCTCATGTGATTTAGAACCTAACAAAATGTACTATGAAAAATTTCGCTCTACCTGAATTTAATACGTGAAAATGCTCTCATTATATTAACAATCTTTTATACGTTTTTCCTAATATTATATTTTTGAATTAATTTCTATGATTACACACTGTATCAAGGGGAAAACTAACTAAATATTTAGAGTAGCTCCGCCTTTGTCTATGATTCTAATATAATTAAAAATTTCATGTTAAAATGATACGGAGCATAAGTTTAGGTTGAATATGTTTATGGCATAAGAAAGAAATCAGAAAGAGGTATGGGCGCCCGAAGAAAATTTTCAAGGGAGGGGCATCTCCATGGTTGCTGTATTACGTCTGGTATATCTGGTATTTAGTATACGTGGTTTGCTATATTACGTATACATTTTTGTGAGCCAGGGGGGCCACTCCTGCCTTTCCATTGGGTGCCAATGGAAAAAAGGTGTTCACTATTTGAGGATATCAAAGAAATCTAAAAACACGGTGTATTCGAATAAATTATTACACAAGTTACAAATCTCTCGCAGGACTTTACAGTTCGTCTAGTTATAAGAGATTATTTCAGATTGCTTCAAGACAAGCTTTTATGTATAAGTCAAAACAAGGGAGGAAAGCAAATTAAGCAATTAGTTTACGTTTTAGTAGCTTACAATAGGGGGATGGTAGTTTAAAGAGTTTGTTTACCTTTTGGATTGTTTTACCTTTAGGAATATACTTTTCATGGAAATATCCCTGTTGTCTCGTTAAGTTATTTGATATGTTTTATGTCAAACCTAACTCAAAATTAAAATAAGTTTTATTTGCACTCTCAGTAGAGGAACGAACAGTATTTCATATCAAGGTTGTTCGGGCGCTAATGACGCCAGAGGCCAACATATTTTACGAGATGGAATCATATCATCTTCCATCATCTCAATGTAAATGAATCGGTCGCTCATAGGACAGATAACAGTTCCTGTCGCTTCTGGGACTAATTCCGGAAAACACATATTAAATACGAAAAATAAGATTTTTCTGTCAATTATGAAAACAGAATTCCGCAAAAAAAAAAAAAAAAAAAAAAAAACTTTACGTGCTGGAACTTTTTCGATGAGATATTCGTAATCAGCGTTTCAAAATCTATCCGGTACACCTTTTCACCCTCGTAAAAATTCAGAATTATGCACTCCAAACACGGAAAACACATATTAAATACGAAAAATACGATTTTTCTGTCAATTATGGAAACAGCACCCCGCCAAAAAAAAAAAAAAAAAAAAAACTTACGTGCTGGAACTTTCTCGATGAGATTCCGTAATCAGCGTCTCGAAATCTATCCAGTACACCCTTTCACCCTCGTGGGAGGAGGAGGACCAGTGATATATTTGAAGGTTGTTTGTACAAGTAGAATAGTGTTGTGTCCTAACTATATCATTTTATATTACATAGACTACTATGAGCATCAACAGTGAAATGGGTGCTCCTGAGTTTTAAGATCAATTCATCAACGGTGTAATGCAGATTTGCTGCAACAATTCTTTATGGACATCATTATCCAGCTGCAGTCGGAATTGGCGGAATTAGGGCAGACCTTTTGATCAGCCTCGAACCTGTGAAATACTTTCTAGACGAGTGCCATTTTCGACGTGTTCTATTTCTTATAACCGAAATTCCTGTCAAGACAACCGTACAGTCTTACAAATTCTGACAGATCTTGGTAGGTGGCTATCTTATAGGTGACATTTTTATTTTTCGTCAAATGGTAAATGCTCTTGAGTACGTTCATACAATCACTTTATCTATTTGTAGTTTTTATACTATGAATCATATAATACTGAAACAGTATTTTAGATTTATGACTTGAATAAACTAGTACTGAGCACGAAACAAATTTATCATCTCGTCTCGTCTAGAAAACAACATTGACATGTCTCTCGTCTCATCTCGAATTTAGAAACGAGACGAGATAAGAAATGTCTCGTCTCGAGGCAGCACTACTTACAATTTAATCAGTAAACAATTTTTGCAATTTGCCCGACATAACTATGGACTGTACATGTACACCGTGCAATTAGATGTATTAAGCTGGGCGTTATTGTAGGTCTTAGGAAAGTAAGGCGTTAACAGTGTATGCAAATCCAAGTTCTCTACCTAGATATATGGTCTTCTTTAGCTAATTTCACTAAGATAGACGAAATGCTACCACAATAAGGAAATAAATAAATATCTCCTCATTAAAATTACTATTTTTAGTCCGTGCCGTTTCGTGTACAATTATTGACAACAGATCCTTTTGAATCCATGAACTTCCTGTTTCTGCGTATCCTAGGATACCACAGGGCTTCCTTCTTGTTCCTAGCTGCAATGTTGACTCCCTGACCAACCCTCGGGAACTTCCATACAACAACTACTTCCTACTTTTGTCGACTACTAATGAGCGAAGCTAAATGGAGCGACAGCCAATCGACGATTCGCATGAGTTGTGACGTCATCGGTTCATTTCAGACTTGATCCGAGAAGGACGGGAAAACGACGCTAATCAGGCCCTCTGGCGTTCATTTTTTTCTTTTTCTATTCTCTTGTCTACCACCCCGCCCCTAATATCATTCTGAACCACCCTCTGTCAATAAATTTACCCCCTCCCGCAGTTCGTTTTTTCTCCTCTCCCATTTTCTCCCGAAATGATCCACCCAAATACAAAAAAAAAAAAAAGAAAAGAAAAAAAAAGAAAAGAAACGAGAGCGGAGAGGAGGAAGATCGTTAACGATGTTGCAAACTCGCTCTCTGCCATACTTTGGCAAAATTTTCGTAACTAAATGATGGGGAAAAAAAGGAAATAAAAGAAAAGGAAAAAAGAAAACATCTGGTTATGTCAATTTAGGCAAGATATTTTTTTCTTTCTTTTTCCTTGTTTAACGATGGTAATTGAACGCGTTTAATGGGCCTACTATGTTGTCAAAAACGATTTTATTAATTAATTAAATTGTTTGTGTTTGCTTGTTCTTTTTTTTAACATCTTATTCTCCTTAATGGGTCTATGTCTATGATGGCAAAAGGGCTGTCCTTATTTTATGTCTAAAAGGGTAAGTGCTCATCGTAATATCTAGTAAGATCTATTTTTTTTTTTTTAACTGAAACTCGCGATATTAATAGGACTCTTTTCCACAGGCAGTATTGTAGCTACTAACTAGTGATGGAACATGACCCGTGACCCAACATTCCCAGTCAGCCGAACGGACCCGTGTCGGAGAATCTCGAGTCTGCTAACGTTATTCTAACCCATATGATTCTAACTCCTTTCTCTCTTCTAACTAAATTTATGATTTTCTTCCTCTTCTCTTTCTAAATATATTAGACCTATTTCCTATTTTTCTTCTCACTAAATCTATCATTTCCTTTCTTCCTTCTCACAAAATCTGTGATTTCCTGCCTTTCTTCTCACGAAACCTATCATTTTCTTTGTTATGGTATGCCTGCATGTGTATCAAATTACTACACTCAAAGATAACTGCAAGGGGTATCAGAGCGCAAAATGCGTGAGAATCACTGAAAATAAAGCTTAACAAGAGGTTTCAAAAAGTTTCGAGACTAGCTCTATGTAACACACCAACAGATGGCAGTGCAAGTCTGCACGCACAGACACAGGGAGCACCGACCTTCATAAGTCAATGTGCCAAGAGACATCGTCCTGTGTACATCGGAAACTGTGCAACTCGTGCTATTCTGACAACGTGCGTTACCACGTCTGTGATTTCATCATGGACAGCAAGTTAGAATAACAAACGAGCGTGAAATTCTGTGTGAAACTGGGCAAATCCGCCACAGAAACTCTTGATATGATTCGGTAAATGTACAGGATGTTTTAATGAGTCGTTAAAGGTGTTTTGAGTGACGCGCGAGCTTTAAGAGCGGAAGAACACCACTGGAAGGTTACGAGAGTTTAAGACGACGTTCAGCGACAAAGCACCAGTAAATGTTGAAACCATTCGGCAACATGTGCAGGAAAATCATCAGACAACAATCCATTGCTGCCATTGCCGGTCATGCGGAACAGTGCAAGCAATCCTCGCGTGTGATTTGAACATGCGCCGCCTTGCTAAGAAATTCGTCCCTTGGCTGCTGACCCAAGAGCAGAAGGAACAGTGTGTTGAAGTCTGGCAAGAACTCCATCAGCGTGCCATGGATGGCTCGTCCTTTATATCGAGGATCATTACCGATGACGAAACTTGGGTGTGTGGGTACGACCCTGAGACAAAACAATAGTCTTCACAGTGGAAGAGCCCATCAGCTCCACAACCGAAAAAGGCGAGGAAGGTCCGCAGCTCAACCAAGTGCATGTTCATTGTCTTTTATTATTATTATAATTATTATTTTCGAGGCATCGTTCATCACGAATTGTCCCCAGGCGCCAAACCGTCAATAGCTGGTTCTACTGCAAGATTTTAAGTTGTCTGAGTACTAAGAACATTCGGCAAAACACACCAGATCTGTGACGCGCGAAAAAC
Source organism: Thermobia domestica (assembly GCF_964235325.1). Classification (NCBI taxonomy): domain Eukaryota; kingdom Metazoa; phylum Arthropoda; class Insecta; order Zygentoma; family Lepismatidae; genus Thermobia; species Thermobia domestica. Next base: position 84,963,984 of record NC_137471.1, on the reverse strand, counting down.
TGGCTGCTCCTCGACGACAATACACTCTGTCAACGTGATTTACTCACATGTGAATTTCTTACCAGAAACAAGATGATCTCAATCTCCATTTACCTTACTCGCCAGATTTGTGTCCTGCAGCCTTTGCCATCTATCCGAAGCTGCAGATCAAGATCAAAGGTTGCCGTTTGGACACCATCGCGGAGATCCAAATCGAATAGCAGGAGGTATTTCACACTTCGAAAAGAAGACTTCCAGAACACATTCCAGCAGTGCAGAAACGTTGGAAGCGTTGAATTGCTGTACAAGGTGATAGTGTGTAAACGTAGATAAGTAAAATTCTCTCTTGTAAACAGAACTAGTCTCGGAACTTTTTGATACTACCTCATATTTTTCATATAAGGGATGTTAAGGTCTAAGCGAGTGTGTATCTAAAACTATTGAAAAGTACTTGTCGCTCTGAATATGAGCGATACCGCTGATCCAAACAGTGTTTTGTTAAAGTTTAATGTGTAGTCTGTTTCGAAACCATTTTTTTTTTTTTTTTAAGAGCGAGAAGACGAATAAATATGAAGTTATGTTTGAAATATTCGGGATAAGGTAGCTTGATGGAACGGGAATCGAATACATGAATATTTGAGCTCGAATAGTGGACGTAATCAATCCACTATAAAAGTCTGCAATCGTGCTATAGATCAGAGACGATTTCAGCTAGTTCCGAGTCATCGGGTATGTCTGGGTTACTAGACCTATCTGAGTCAGATCGAATCTGAGATGACTCGGACAAAAATCGTGAGTCAAGTTCCTAAGGTGATCTGCCATAAATGATAGAAACTACGATACAGACTAATTAGGATAATGGTGGCTCTCGTTAGCGTAGTCGCTAATGCTCTTGCGTTTTTTCTGCGCGCGCCTCCTGGATTCGATTCCCGGTGAGGACACAAGGTTTGAAAGGTGTAAAAGGCTTTTGAGGCTTGCCATCCTAAAAAAAAAAAAAAAAAAATAGAAAAAAAAAGGATGTTCCTTACACCAAGCAAATGCCAGGATTATACCTAAACTAAAAAGATCTCACACCCCTTCCTTCCTCATTTCCCCGGGTAGTGCGATCGCCGAGGGAGGGTTAAAATGGCCATAAATGCGGAAATCCTAGAAAAATAATTCCTGATTCCTAGATAATACTAGGGTACTAAGTCCCGTGCGCTCCATAACACACTTCCAAATTTTCCTAAGGACATCTCTCCTAAAATCAGTAGTAGTTTTCCGCTCATAGTCAATTCATACATCTGATCTTCAATACCCTATACCTGAGTATGACCTTGATTAAACGCCCTTGTGTATAAAACAGACAATTTTTTTTACACAGTCTTTGAAACTGCTTCTTGAGTTTAATGTTTGAATATTTTATGCCAACTAACTAAAATTCATAGACATAATGAGCCGCTTTAATTAAATATAATCTTTCTAGCCTATAAAAATATTTTAAATGTGTTTTCTTCTATTCATTTTACTAGAAAAATAAAAACGTATAACGTAAAGCATGCCAAAGAAAACATAAAACTTACGGAGAAACATGAGACCTGGCAACCCTACTTACATGAATAAATGGTCAATGTACTCCCGTTTATAGGGGGAACCGAGTTTAATTTTTGGAGTTATTGCACATTAAGCTGTAGATATACTTCTCATAGTAAACTCGATGTTGAAATTAACTTAAATATTCTGTCACGTGGAGTGTCACCACTGCAAACTTACTTGCCGTAGATTGAGAACTTAGTAAGCAGTACCGGTACTTTACTTAGACAAATTCGTCTTGAAGTAGCAATCTTATCTATGTTTATTTACATTTTTTATCACTTGTAATATTTTCTTTTCCCTATTGTACCTTCCACTATATCTTCTATCACTTTCCACAGAATGTATTATTTCCCCTCAACAATTTTAGTTACTATTCCTATTTAAATTACTATTGTTATATTCTCTAGTACTATTTCTAGCACTCAATCCTAGTACTATTCCTGGTTTTCGTCTAGTCCACGTAGTCGCGAGTGTCTCGTCTCAAAAAGTATAATTGTTTTTAGCCCTTCTCGTCCTATCTTGTGGACAACACTGATTCTGAACCCCCAACCACCATTGACCTTGCACTATGCTCAACAATTTAAATGAAAATGAAATGAAATCTTTGAGTTTTACGTCCCACGTTTATGCCGGCTAGGCTAAAGGAGGAGATGATGATGAGAAATGAATGAAATGGTGGAATGAAGAAAGTGGGAGGAAACGGGAGAACCCCGAGAAAACCCATGCATACGGTTTTTGGCCACAACAAAGTTCACTTGGAGCGAACTGTGTTCGAACCAGGATCCCAGGCACTAGAGGTGAACGCTCTACCACTGATCCACCGCGGCCCCCCTTAGCAATTTAATACTAGTCGCTTCGTTTATTTTAGTCTCATCTCCGGATTTGAAATACAGTAGAAACTCGATTAACCGTCACTCTCTGTTATCCGTCACTGTTCCGGACAGTATTGTACTTTAAATGTGCCGTAATTGACGCCGTGCGCCGTACAGAGCACGGAATAAAGTGTAAGCGAAATGGACTGAAATAGTCATGGGTTACTTCCGGTCATGCTAGTTTCCACACAAAAACTTGGTACAGTACTGAAACCCTTATGAAGAAAAGCATGGACTTGAAACACTCAAGATGCCAGAAATTAAATTCCAAACTGTTATGAATTATTTTCAAGACGAACCTATATTAGAGTAACATGGAAGGAATACGGTTCACTCTGGCCCTGTTCAATCATTATACGTTGTGATGGATATTTATAAAAATCCATTTTTAAAAAAAGGAGATGTTGCTTGATTTCCGCTTTTACCAACGCCGGTCCGGCTTAAGAACCTTTTAAATCTACTTACTGTAGAGGTTTATAACGATATTTCTGTTATCCGTCTATTCGCTTAACCGTCATGGTCCCGGTCCCGAGGGTGACGGTTAATCGAGTTTCTACTGTACGCAATTTGAGAGCTCATAGCCCACTCTATAACAGTATAGTAGCAACTTTATGATATCCGGGTTTCAAAGTCATATGGAAAACACAAAAATGGGAGGAGATGGGAAGAAAACAAAGTAGAATCAGTTTCAAATATCCAAAATGCAAACGCAACAAAAATCTCTTTGTATAAACTGCAATAAAATTACTACATTATTGCCATACAATAAAAAATTTCGAGCAGGAGGTCAGTTAAGTTTCAGGGGGGGGATCTTGCCCTTTCTGACACCTCCTTTAATTGGAGCGAAGCCCCTCTTTACTCATCTTAGGCGTCTGTCCGGATACTCTTCAGAGATATCTGAACTGTTCTGAACTATATTTAACATGACGATTCGAGAGCACACGCTAAGTGTCGTAAGGGGTTGGATGTTCGATTGGATATACCATTGAGGAATAATAACCGAAAAAACAGGGTGCCCATAGACTTAACCTTCGAAAAGCATTTGGCGCGCGAATTCTTGTTGTAAATAATGGAAAAAAAGATTTTTCATCATTTGAAATAGAGCGAATAACTTTTTGTTTTGTTCTGCGAACACAATTTTTCAAAGCTATTATGTTTTTCTCTGATATGCCAAATCGAACTTTTTGCATGTCATGTTCATTCACGAAAACAATTGATGCACTAAAAAAAATCTATTAATATAATAATTAATAACGGTCGATCACTTCGCTCCAAATTTGCAATTATTGTATGCATATTATTGTATACTATGCGAGAGAGTACCGTTTTATACACAATAGACATAAAACAGAACTTCCACACTTTTTTCTTTTTTCTTTTCTCTTTTTTCTTTTCTTCTCTTTTTGGTGGGATCTTGCCATTGTCTGGTGTTGGTGTCTCAGAGAAAATGAAAAAATGAGATGGATTATTTATTTAGAAACGGTAATAAATACGACATTCGATTGATTTCCCTATAATGCAGTGCAGACATTAGTTGGGTGTTTGTATCGGAACATTATTGACCGACACGTGTACAATCACAATAACTAAGCATCCATTTTATTACTATTTATAAACGAATCCCGAAATCCCACCTGTGACACTGAGGGAAGAGCAAAGGATGTTCTGCACTTTACAAGAAAGCGCTTGTGTTTTCCTAGTTCCTGATCATCACGCTAGGTAGGCGCTAGAGTCGAGTTTACTGCCGTTCTAATCTACTGTCTGTATATATTGACAGACTGGAATGATGTAGAGCAGAACACTTTTTCGGAACCTGTTCTTGTTTCGCTCCGTACTGTTCAGTGCTTCTACCTGCTCTTTCATCATCATTCAATTTAAGTATCAGCAATTTACTTACATATATCAAATTAAATAACCAATTTTGCCAATATATAGGGTCTACTAAAGAAGAGTGGTTTCTAATCTCGTTTATCTGGCGCCCTCTGCATACTACACACATCTCCTTTCTGATATTTGTTCGTACATCTCTATTGTCTGACCCTTTCTTCGATTTCAGATGCAGCATTGTCTTATCAAATCTTCAGTAATAATAATAATAATCTTATCAATTTGTAATTGTTTTCAGTAAGATTTTTCTTCGTACCCTTATAGTATACCTATATTATTATTATTATTATTATTATTATTATTATTATTATTATTATTATTATTATTATTATTATTATTATTATTATTATTATTATTATTATTATTATTATACCAGCTTTATTCTTAATGAAATCGGACTTTTACTCAAATAATGATTTTGCGGTCATTCTTAATAGTCTTCGCAAAAATTCTGCTTACGACAACGTAACGCAAAAAAATTTTAAAAAATGTCATTGTAACTGCTATGGCAATTTGTGTTTGTACTGTATAGTTTAGTTCCTCTTTGTTACAAAATTTGTAATCACGAATTTAGTTTCTGTCAGTAACTTGCACCTTATCCCACCTCTCTTGCTTGCTCCTCACGTACCCACAGCAGGGCGTCCAGGTTGTGAACCACCGCTATTAAAGTGCATTGACGAAGAAACAGTGAACATGGATTTATCTAAAAAAAAAAAAAAATCTAAGAGGCCGAATACATATCCAGCATCGTCCCATGCGTGGCCGACTCCAGCAGGGGTAAGGGGCAATTGCTCTCCGCTGGATTTCCGAAGGGGTCTCCGTTCTTCGAAAGATATGCCAAATAGCTATATTAAATTTGTTTACTCACACGCTATGGTATTTAATATACGTGTTTATAATACTCCTAAATACTATAACACTATAATACATTTATTTTAACTAATAAAGTTATGTAATGTGCGTAAATAATTTGGACACTGGGCTTGTGTATTGGACTTTAACACCTCCCTTGGAAAATATCCTGCTGGCGTACCTGATCCCATGAACTGTTTTGGACACTCAAATTTACTTTTAAATACAAATTTGAGGTGTATAGATCTGAGCTATATACGTATTTTTCTATATCAGTATGTCTGATACTCTTCCTCGAATGTGCGGACCATTGACTAGTCTACCATTTTTCATAGTTGGGCCTACAGCTTGGAAAGCGACCAGGACTGAATTGTCGGATTAACAGAATCCTGAGATTATTGGTCTTTGTTTGAACGATCGAACTTATCTTTTGGTTTAATTTCCGATCAATCTCCCTTTTTTTTTTTTTTTAAGTTATTGTATCAATAGAACAGCGTCAAGTAATTGGAGGCTTCACTTGCCTTTTGCGGCCTAGGTGACTGTTTTGTTGTTGTTGTTTGACTTGAGTTTAGTGTCCCTTTCAGCAGCTAGGCTATATGACACATGGACGTACGTGAGCTCCCACCGGACCTGTGTCTCCCTCTCTACAGTCGCGCACGCTAACCATATAGCTACAAGAGAACTCTGCCTAGGCGGGTGAGTGATGTATTTATCTGTAACTATGAACAATTTACTGTAACTTTTTATGACGTATTTACGTGTCCTTCAGCCAATGTAAGAGCACGTAAACAGTAGCCTATTAGAGCTCGTACTCTCTCGAAATCAAGCTCTTGCTCACTATCTGCTTACAGGCTCTCTATCTGCTTATAGGCTCACTATTTGCTTATATTCTCATTACTATATGCTTATAGGCACTAGTTTTGCTTATAGGCTCGCTATCTGCTTATAGGCTCGGTCACACTGTCTTGCGTTCAATTATTGATTTCGACGAGCCCAACTTATAGTCTCGAGAGTTTGAACATTTTGCAAATTACATATGGAGAATGTATTGTGTATGGTGAATTATTAAATCTGTTAATACTTGGGGTTTGTAGTTCGGAAATTTGATTCCAAATGATATTCTATACAACACATTCTTATTAAGGCATATTTTACTTACGCATTTAAAATGACATTTACGTAAATATTCTGCATATTAGTTGAGATTGAATTAATCGATTAAAAAGAAGTAGAGAGGAATTGTTCAATCCGAATATTCGTCCTATACTTTTAAATATGTAACCTAACCAAGAAAAACTGCTTTTTTCCTATGCATGGAAAGTTATTGTTTGAAGCATTTGGAACGAAAAAACGAGTATGAAAAAATTTTGTCCTGCTATTTGCATATTTTTAAATGTATATATAATCTCAAACTCTATTATTAAATACATTCTTCCTTTTTTCTTTTTTTAATAATGAAATGAATTAAATAATGAGCAAATGGGTGTGTGTGTGTACGTCTGGGAAAAGGGGTGTGGGAACAAGCTTCCTTTAACGAATTGTCACCTCTCGCCCCTTAAAAATAAAAAAGGGATTCTTCTTTTGCCCTCTTATGCATATGAAAAAAGGTATTTATTTTAATACTGGATGGTTGGTCACTATTGTGTTTGAAGTTTGCAGCCGTTCCTATATTCACGCACACGAATAGCGCGACACATTCAGATGGTTTCGGTTAGAACATACAGCGTATGATGGACGAACAGTTATAAAATACAGTAAATGAAGGACAATCGTGTAAATTAATTACAGTACTTGAAATACGTAGTATCATTGTTATGTGTTTCAGAAAAAAAAAATATTAACATGTAGTATGTGTTTCAGTGTTAAGAGTATTTGCGTCATATTTCCTATTAGAAGTATGTTTGTCACTGTTAGAAATAAATTGTCATTATTAGAAGTGTGTGTTTCATTGTTCAGAATATTTGTAGCATTATTAGTAGGCAATACAAGGGGGTATCGGAAAGTTTTAATTATCACCAGGAAGTTATTAAGATATGATGATGAAATTGTCGGTCTTATGTTTGATTCTTATATGTGCTAAGGAAATTAGCTCGTAATGATTGTTATTTTTTACAGGGTGTGCCAAAAGTGCCCAAAGTGCAAGATAGATAAGTTTGAGGCTCGCAGTGTCATAAAGTTCCCACATTTGAAGGGTAATAATGCCAGACGAATTTATGACCAGAAGAAGGCTGTGTATGGTGATGACTGTCCATCCTATGACACAATTGTAAACCAGAAAAGGAAATTCCAAAGTGGTCATATGTCCCTCATAGACAACTTCAGATCTGGAAGACTATACGTGACGGACGATGCGGTCACTGTGAAGATAGTGGAGTGTTTGATCTTCGAAGACAGACGCGTAACCATCTTAAGTTGCTGTCGACAAAGCAAGAGCGTGTGGCTTCCAGGTATTGCAGCATCCGCCTTATTCTCCTGACCTCGCATCCAGTGGGACTTTTTGTTTCTCCAAATGAAGAATCCCGTTGCGTGGTAGCCATTTTGACAACACAGATGACGTCATTCATGAGGTGGAAGAGTGGTTTAAAGCACAATATACAGACTTCTACAATGACGGTATTCGTAAAGAGAAGGAACGCTGGGAGAAATATATACATCTTGGGATGACTACATAGAGAAGGGTTAACAACTACAAATCACAACAATCCCTGTATTCTGATTTTTTTAACTATGATAATTAAAACTTGACGATGCCCCCTCGTATGTATCAGTGTTAGGAGTATGTATGTCACTGTTAGAAGTATATGTGTTACTGTTAGAAGTATATGTGTCACTGTTAGCAGTATATGTGTTACTGTTAGCAGTATGTGTGTCACTGTTAGCACTATTGCGTCACTGTTAGAAGTATATGTGTCACTGTTAGCAGTATGTGTGTCACTGTTAGCAGTATGCGTGTCACTGCTAGAAGTATGTGCGTCACTGTTAGAAGTATATGTGTCACTGTTAGGAGTATCCGTATCAATGTTAGATGTAGTCTTGAACACAAGACAAGAAACATGTCAATTCGGCCTCGTTTTCGAGACGAGATGGGAAATTCCATGAATCAAGTGGTTGACACTAGTTCACCCAAGTGTTCGATCTCAAACAGTGTTTTACATATTTCGTAATAAAACAAGCTTCCTATTCCCATTTAATCGGTTTCTTATGATGCCACGTTTATCCGGCCTTTTCCAGAGTCAAGACATATTTGAGGCGACTTAAGGAATCAATTAAACGGGAGTAGGATAAGCTTCGACTGTATCTCGAGAACAAATTGAACTGTCGAAAAATCTATTTTAGATTCAAAATCAGCACATCCCGTTTTGCTGGTCGTTTTCAAAACTATGACTTGTCAGTGGCGTCGTCAAGAATCTACTTGGAGTGGCATTTATTAGAAATAGTTTTAGGCTAAGTGAGGTCAATTATGCGAGTTTATGTATAAAATTGACGGTTTTTATACTGTAAGGTCTATGTCTTACCGAAACAGTCTTCCGTTGATGAGTCACTCTAATGGAACATCTAAGTTTACCTGTATAATACTTACCGAGTTTATTTTATTGTAATTTTGAACAAAAATAATTTCATTTAAAAATTGTGTTCCTTTGTATTTGATTTACGGATGCTCAGTGGTAGAGCGTTCACCTCTGGTGCATGAGGTCCCGGGTTCAAACCCTGCTTCCGCCAAGTGAACTTTGTGGTGGACAAACACCGTGTTCGTGGATTTTCTCGGGGCTTTCCCGTTTCCTCCCACTTTCTTCATTCCACTATTTCATTCATTTCTCATAATAGTCGTCTCCTTTAGCCTAACCGGCATAACCGTGGGACGTAAAACTCAAAGATTTCATTTCATTTCATTTTTGATTTACGGATGTATTTAGTGTTTTACTTTTAGATAATGTAAAATATTTTTTATCATTAGTTTAAGCCATTTGGTCATAAAATCCCAAGATAATTTCCTAATCCTAACTAATATATAAAACTACAAGAACTGGCATAAAATAACGTGTACTTCAGGTTGACGTGAAAAGTTGAAATTGGGCATGATTGTAGCTTTCCAGGACTAACTCACAGGAAAATTGATAAAAGTTGGGTTTGAATAGGGAGGGTTTAATTTTGGGGGGGGGTCTAAAGAGGGATGAAGAAATTCCCCATGTTATTTAAATGGGCCTTTTTCTGGGGGTAGGACCTATAATCTCATATTTTAGGCACTCGGAATTGGAATAAAAACTTGAAATTCGGTATGCTTGTACGTTTTCGTTAGTGTTACCTAAATAAATCACCAAAAATTTTTTAAAAATCCAAATTTAGGGTGGATTTATGGGGAACTGAAAACTCTTCCCCAAGTTATTTATATGGGACATCTTCTACATCCCAAAATGTTTAGGAACTTCCTGTAGAGCTATAATGGTGAAATTTGGCATGATTGTATCCTTCCGGGAATAACCCACAGCAAAATTGCTAAAAGTGAATATTTTTAGTTTTTAGAGAATCTATAGGAGAAATGAAAAATTTCCGTGTTATTTAGACGGGCGTTTTCTTGGGATACAAAATTGTATCATTTAGGTGGTTGAAATACGAAAAGAAACATGAAATTCGGTAGATTTGCCGAGCAAACATGGGGGTTTGGGCGCGGCCGCGGAGTTCTCAGCTAGCCAAAAGCTAGTTTGGACATTAAGCCTCAATATTCGACTAACTTTTTTTCTTTTATTTCTTCTTCTCTTTCGCCGCGTTTCTTTCACTTATCCTTCTTAAGCGAATCTGTCTCTTCATTCATTTAAGCTCCATTTTGTTTTTAACCAATATCCGCTCTTCACAAGACAAGAAATGGAAAACGGTGCCTTTTATGTCTATTTATGCATATGGGTTTCTTAACCTTCATCCGGCTGTTGCGTTGGTGCTCATACAATGAATATGTCCTAACAGGAAGAAAAAAGAAAAGCAAAATGTATATAAAAAAATATTTAAAAATAAAATAGAAATGGGAGGGAAGAAGAATACTAAGAGGGAGAGAGAGAGAGAGTAAAAAAGAACAAAAATATAATAATAAAAAAGAATGAAGATGAATATGCTAAGGTCGGTGTGACAAAAAACTACCGTATAGACAAAAGCAACATTTCCTATGCAAATACTGGTCGCTAAAAGATAATAGAGGCTCTAGGTAGGCAAAAAAATACGGCAGGGGTGGTAAAAGGACAGCGTATAGGAACCTGAATACCTGTATGTATGTGTGAGTATGTGTTTGAAAGAGAGAGGGAGAGAAAAGATATGTACGTACTGGAAGTACAGGACAAAAGATGGAAGGAGATGCGACAAGAATATGATGTGACGATGAAAATAGGAAGGACAAGAGAGCGAGAAATAGGGAAGGGGTATGAAGTTGAAGAAGGCAATATGAACAAGGGAGGGACATGTATGTGTTCTTCCTTACCCCTTTCCCCCGCCTCCTAAATTTTCTCTTCTATACATCACCAACCTTTTAGAGCACTGTTCTAAACTAGCTACTACTACTACTACCACCAAAACCATGGGTCTATGGTTTCCTTTCCCGTTTCCTTCTTGTCACAACTAAGATCACCTGCACACCTTACCCCTACTATATTTTCTCGCTCATAGACAGAGGAAAGAGGCCCCTGTTTTGCATGTTATTTGCATACTAATATTCAAGCTGTGATACGTACATTCTTCGGATATTACATTGTCCATGTACTTTTTTCTTTACCCAATCTACCACTCACTATTACATACGAGTGTGTGTGTGTGTTTTTAAAGAATGAGCCAGACATTTTTTGATTCTTTTTTTCTTCTTTTTCCACAGTCCTGGTACAGGAAGACGGAACAGAAGAGAGGGAGAGGATGCTAAAAAATCTTCTCAGAGGTAGTAGTAGTGCACATGTGAAAAAAATGTAGAAAAGAAAGAAAAAAGCTCATATACATATATGTGCATAGATTCTCATATACGTGTGACGGACAGGATTTTCCAGAGGGGCCCTCATATTTTCAGCTTTGACGCTTCGACTACAAAGGAAGGGCTTTTAAAAGAAGAAAAAAAGAAAGAGTTTAAAGAGGAAAAATCATACATGACACACACACAGAAAAAAAGTTAGACAGAAGAAAAACTTAGAGACGCGCATATGTAAGCACTTGCGTAAAAAGACCAGTATTAAGGCATGAACCATACCTTTTTTTTATTATTAGCCTTTATAATATATGAAGCTGGGTGAAAAAAAAATAATATAATATCCAATGACGAAATGAGTTTGCGTCGTCGTGGTGTGAGTTCTCGTAAGGAAAGGGGTTTATGGGTGCTGTACATGACGATAGGTTATAAAGACCATATACACGTTAGTGTGGACTATACTGTCTACTTCTTCTTGTAGTGTGTATGTGTGTACTGGGAGGTAAGTAGACATATTGTGTCTTCCACAAGTGTAATTTAGTGTTAGTCTCGTTGAAATATTGTTTCCAAATACTATTTAATCACCATAATACTGTATTTTGGTCGCACAAAACACCTAACATTACTCTTCTTTAAGACAAACAAGAACCATGAGTGATCTAACATAAGACTAGTTGCAATTGAAGAGTTTGAATACTCAGAATGGACTTATGGACTCTGGTTTTTTATATTTTGTTTTGGGTTTTAATAATTCATTTTTTTTAGCGACGAATAGAGGTGTGGCTTAACGGGAGATCCCAACAGGAAGTATTTCAACCGAGTATTGAAGCCCCGATTCTCTTGTATCGAAAGTGACCATACTAATAATTTGGTCTAGTCAGTATTACCTTTGTGATTAATTTATACTTTAAATGTCTAACTACATCAATAATAATAATAATAATAATAATAATAATAATAATAATAATAATAATAATAATAATAATAATAATAATAATGTTCTTTATATAGAATATAGTGTTTCCCGTCTAACGTAGTCATTACCGTTCTCGCTTTTCGTGTGAACAGTCCTGCGTTCGATTCCTGATAGGGACATTTGGTTGAAAAACGGTAAAAGCTTTTTTCAGAACAGCCATCCTGAGTGTGGTTTTTCCTTCGTTTTCTTCATTCATATCTAGCAAATGTCGGGATTGTACCTGACATAATGATCCTAGGCCACTTCCTTCCTTCTCCTATTTTCCGGTTAATGTGATCGCCGAGAGACTTCATTTCTCACACGTGACGGGCTGGAATGGCCATAGATACCGTAAGCCCAGAAATCTAATTTCTATTTATAGTGCTAGAAACAGCGATCAGCCACCTCATACGACACTTCATCAAAATAATAAGTTAGTACATTTTAGAAGGGTGTAGATAGTCAATAATACAGTAGTTCCACAGCAACTTACCTAAAACAGGCCTATACTGCAATCTATTAATATAATAAATAGTATATGACATTCCTTCTCTTGCATTAACGTTAGAATCTTTCAATAAAATGCTTTGAAATATGTAAGTGCTAGAGAGCGTATTTAATTTAAAAAATTATGTACTAAAGTCTGATCATGTATCACACATTTCTCAGTAAGACAGAATTTAAAAGCTTTTCCGATCGTTCGTAATTATAAGCGCTAAAATAGTATCAGGCTTTAATCTATAAGTATTTGATAAAACGATTTTGTATTCGCTCAGATTTTTTTAGAATTGAAAATCAGCTACAGAAATACAGAGGATGCATACTTTAGCTTTATTTATTTATTTATTTATTTATTTATTTATTTATTTTTCAAAAATCTTTTTCCATGAAACATATGCGTCAATATTATTAAATTTATTGTATTGAGTACTTAGAAGTTTCGAGGCTTCTCTAATTATTATCTTTGCATGTTCATCAATAACCGATTGGATACCGGTATTGTAACAAAAGAAATACTGACCAAAACTTTAACACACACTGTATTTTTAACTATAATGTGTTACAGTTTCGGATATCTACCATGTCTTTCATTAGACACTATATATACACTAGCCTATCTAAATAGTGTCTCTATAGTGTCTGATGAAGGATATGCTAATGTCCAAAACTGTAACACATTATAGTTAAAAATACAGTGTATGTTAAAGTTTTGGTCATGTTCATCGAACAAAAGATTTTCATCACGTATTACTCTTGGGTCTGTTTTATTTTTAATTTCTTGCTAAGTATTCCAATCTGGTCTGGAAATTTGTTTTTCTGACAGTGATGATAATAACTAGAATTGATTGTATTGCTTGGGTTTGAAAAGCTTCAAAGGTAATAGCATGAATTTAAATCAATTTCAAGATAATATTTTATTTTTAGTTTAGCGTTCCACTAGTAGCTACAGTATGCTCCGAAGCTAAGTAAGATGTGTTGATTATTACAAACGAAAAAGTGGGATGAAGAAAATAGAAGGAAACAGAGAAAACCCACGCATACGGTATTTGTTCACCACAAAGGTCACTTGGGTGGCCCCGAGTAGCGTAGTCGCTAATACTCTCGCCTTCGATGAGAGCGGTCCCGGGTTCGATTCCCGTTGGGGGCACTCGATCGAAAACGTGTAAAACGCTTTTTTAGGCTAGCCACCTTGAATGAGGTTTTCACAGCAGGAAAATGCATCGGATAGTGTGCTCGCCGGGGGACATCATCCCTCAAAACGTGACGGGCTAAATGGCCTTAGATACCGAAAGCCCAGAAATCTAACTCCTAAATCCAAAAGCTCACTTGGCGAAAGCTGGGATCGAACTAGGAACCCCGTGCACTAGAGATGATTCCTTTACCATTGAACAATCGTGACCTTTTTAGGACTTACGAATTGGAGTGACCTTTATTATCTAAAATTGAAATCGTACAATGAATTTCCTCAGTTTAAATAAAAAACAATAAAAAATAACTTTGCTGTCTTCTTTGCACTACATTGTACTATTAATTTTAATTCGAATCATTATAATTTTAATTGTATTCTGTTCCTTAAGTAGAGTTGGCTCATAACTTAATAACAATATAGAACATGTGATTCTTTACAATTTTACTGAAAAAAAAAAAGATTAGATTCACGTAAAATATTGTGAACGATAGGTACTATTTCTTCCATGTTTATTTCCGGGGGGGGGGACAAAGCTCCTCGAAGTTGAGACGAATTAAATTGTAAATGAGCGTCAGTTTTGTTCAGGGCACGTCCTTTATCCCAGTGCAACACCTCGCGTTTTGATTTTGACCCCCCCTTCCCCCCCCCGAGACAAAATTTTATGTAAGAAATCTTGTGTTCGTACGTGATGGATGACAATAACCTTTTCCCAATAAAATCATGTATATTTTGGTCTTCTCTGATATTTTAAATTTACTGGAACAGTTATGTGTCATGTACTGTACATAGCTATTGCTGTTTTGTTTTCTTTTCGTGTATGAGTGTATGTGAAGGTGGGTGGATAAGTGTGTGTGTGGCTGAAATCTATTTTAATCCAGGATTTTTTCTGGCTTCGTTATATGTATATGACAAAGGCACACACATCTGACTGTATTTGGTCTCTCTTTGTGTCAATGAATTCACGTTGTACATACATTTCTCCCTCTATCTCTCTCTCTCTCTAGTCACTCTCACATACACACATGATTTTTCTCTCTCTGTGTCCATGTCTGTAAGCTTCCCTATTTTTTTCCCTTCACTCCCTTATTTTTCTCCTCACTTCGTATTTTATGTGTTTGTCACACACACGTTCACCTAAACATACACATATTCTACTACTACTACTACTACTACTACTACTAATATTCCTACTACCCTGTCGCACCAAATTAGTGCTGACGAGACATTTACCGCACACATATCCTTCTAACTCTTTAGTATGTGGACGAGGTGTGAAGAACAGTGACGTACATTTTGCTACGGAGGACTCTCGAAACTGCATATATAGTTCAGTAAGACAGTTGACCTAGAAAAAGCTTTTGACGCTTTTAAAAGACATAACTATTCATTTCATCGTAAGTGTGATTCTGACTTGTGACACCTCCTTTGATGAAAGACATTTCCCGTTTTAGAGGGGAAACATATGTTTGTTGTATATATATATAAGTGATGTGATAATTATTGTTGATGTTTTGACATCGTGAAAAAAAAATAACAAAACTGAGTTCGTGTGTGGTGTTACCACCTGTGCAGAATAAAATAGGAACCTCAAGAACTCTCGAGTATCTATCCAATCATATTTCTCCAGTCGGCGTGCTTCTATTTAGATTTCTATACAATTTTGAACTCAAGCTGGTGTTGTATAATAGCTTAGTACGGTGCTGTGTTTACAGAAGTGATTTCAAAGGAAGAAATTTACAAAAATAATGTGATTTGAAATAATGGTGCCATTTTTAGTTCAGAAGTGTTTTTAATTAGACCGTTTGAGGACTCCAGTGTGTTTTCTCCTTTAGTAAGTGTATGGTATTTGAAAATGAATGAGATGAAATGAAATTTATAGTGTTAAGTCGTACGATTACGTCCTGCAGAACAAAGAGAACGGATGATAGTTAAAGGAGAATAATTGTGAAATAATTGGTGGAATGAAAATGTGGGAAAAGCGTGAGAATCCCGGGAAAACTCACGGATATGATGTTGTCCACCACAAACTCACATGCTCGAGATTGAACCAGTGACCCCTTGTAACAGAAGCAAGAGCTCTTCCACTGAGCCACCGTGTCCCTTACAAGTTGTTTGAAATTTAACATGTTTGTCTTTTAGTACAAAGTCCATATAAAATATAAATCTACAATTTAACGTGTTATGTTATGCCCGAAGCTATTACCAATTTTAATGGCTGTATTTTAGCGGTTGGAAATGCATTCACAGCTAACGCTGTAAGATTTTCAATACAATTGCAACGAATCACTGTCAAATGTGTTATCAGTTCACTGTTATAAAATTACGGTGATTATACGACGGCTATGAATTACATTGAAATAGTAATCGTAATGAGAAATGTATCATGTAAATCACAGGTCAACCTCTGACATTTCTTGATAGAATGACCTTTAATTTTAAGTTTCTTGCTCAAGGCCGAAGTTACACTGTTAAAAATATTTTCTTAAATCTGAGAAACCGTTTCTTATCTGTGCACCGAGAATATATTTTCTTAGAAACAAGAGATTGAAAATTTCATTAATGAGAAATGAAGAAAAGTAATTGAGGTTGTGTGAAGCGGAACGAGAAAATATACTGTTACTTTTCTTATGAATGAGAATTTTCAAATCTCATTTCTAAGAAAATATTGTCTCGGTGCACAGAAATGAAACGGTTTCTCAAATTTAAGAATTTTTTTTTAACAGTGTACGTAATTAGCCAAGACTAACTATTTAAAGTAGAAACCGAATCACTACTCAGGTTTATATCAGAGCAGGGCGTTGTCAGAACATTAACCTCGGGGGAACGAGATCAGGGCCGGATTTAAGGGGTTGCAAAGGTGCACGTGCACTCCCCCCCCCCTTCGTTGTAAATATACACTACCTAAAGTGGCAAGCTAGCAGTGAGTTTTGCGAAATCAATAGTTTCAGTCAATTTTCTGAAGGTTGAACGAAAAGGATTCATCGAGAGCAGACACTTAGCTTTTCCAGGGCAATTCTTCATTCACACCACAGATGCCTAAAGGCATTTTCAAAACTCAAATTTAATTAAAATGTACTGGCACCCCCTCAGAAAATCCTGGATCCGGCCCTGAACGAGATAATAATTTCTTTTCTTGGACGGGAATTTCAGTTCACTTCACATTTTTCACTGCTTGTTTTTTGGGCATAGACGTATTTATCGAAGCAAACTACTAAAAAGTTTGAGGGGAGATGAAGATAGTCGCAGGGAGGTTAACCCCCTGTCCACCCCGTAGCTATGTGTAGTCAGCGGCAAAAGTTATTTCCGTTTGGTAAAATTTATTTCTGCAATAACGGTAGTATGGCTTGAATTTTACAGAAAATTACATTCGTTTTAATTTACTGAAAATTGTACTCAAATTGTCCTTCCATTCTGAAGTTGTTTACGAAACTAATTTCATCAAACGAAAAGAACTTTTGGCGCTGACTGTACATGTATTCAAGACAAGCAGTCTCATCAGCAATCATATCCTGACCTCGTGCATATTATGCGTGTTAAGAGGCCTCGTCCCGGCGAAATTAAAATACCGCTAATTTTACAGTAATCATGTGATATCTTCAAATAGATAAAAGATAATTGAAATGTGGAACAAGAGCGCCCTAGACAATATTATTTTGCGTAAGGTACCGTTATCACAAGTCACCTAGTGATTTTCCGTTTTCAGCCGTTTAGAAACGCGAAAATAGATGCCGATTTTCAAAATGGCTCGAAATCGAAAGCAGATAAATGAATCGTGATAACGGTATCTCATGTAAAATGATATTGTCTAGGGCGCTCTCGTTCCACACTTCGATTATCTTTTATCTATTTGAGGATATCACATAATTACTGTAAAATTAGCGGTATTTTAATTTCGCCGTGATGAAGACTCTTAACAGTTGATGTCAGTTTTAACAATCAACCCCATGACTCAAAACCCTTGTCGTATTCGGACCGATAGTAGGCTGATGTTAGGTTCGAGAGTCAATCCTGTGCCGACAATAGTTCGACACATTAGGCGGCAAAAATTACTCATAGAGATGTGACGGTCACACGTTAAGGAATTAATACTGTAAAATTCTACTATAAACAGATGCAATGCTGTTAATAAATTCATTTCTCCATGAAGATTTTCTGCGGACATACTAAAAAAATATGTTTTAAAAAAATCTGAACCAAATTATAAACTTAGAATATAGAAGCAAAATTTATTGTTTGTTTCTCCTATTCTCATCAGTGATCAGGGAAATCAAACTAGTAAAAATAAATTTTTATCGCTTGAAACTCAGGGAAGAAAATCTACCTGTAGGAATAAAAGTTTAATTCTTTATCGACGTAGTTCTTTTTACAGCCTCCAACTTCTAATAAGATTGAAGATAACCTATTCTGGTGGTTCTACTTCCATTAAATTACTTAGATACGTTTCAGTGTCATGATCATGTGTGATTATGTGATTTTTGTAGTGTTTAGTCTAGCCAAAATGAAAGTGTTAAGGATGATAATACCTACCATAAAATCCATTATTTATCATCATTTTCACTAAGTAAAGAAGTATGGTCGTGACTTAGGAGAGCGCATAGAGGGGAAAACTAAAGGAAGATTAAGTTATCTCGCCCCCTTTCCCTTTGATTCTTTGCTCCTAAAGAATTCACACTTTATATTCCCAACATTCCTAGCGAAATCGCTTACGTCATCATCGTCATCTACGTGTACGGTGAATATGCGTGAGGAAAGGGAAAGATGTGATCCTTTTTACATATGAGGAAGTTTTTTTTCTTTCTTTAAACTTACAAAGCAAGAAAATGTCACATCTGTATTTCATTTTTTTCTCCTTTCTTTTATTGGTGGCGGGAGGAGGATAAAAGGAACTTACTATCTTCTCTATTGGTAGTACCCACTTTAGGAGAAATACCTTTTCAAATTCGAGATGAGATGAGAAAATTATAATTTTCGTCTCCTTTTCAAGATGAGACAAGAAATCTTCCGGAATTTCGTGGGCAGCACTAGATCTCCTATATCTTAGATCTCCAAACACTTTTTAGTATTACGTGATTGATTCATAGTATGAAAATTATATTTTGATAAATTGATTGTAGGGGCCGCGGTGTCCCAGTGGTAGAGCATTCACCTCTGGTGTGTGGGGTTCTTGGTTCGATCCCAGCTCGCGTCAAGTGGACTTCGTGGTAGACAAACACCGTGTGCGTGGGTTATATCTCGGAGTTCTCCTGTTTCCTCTCACTTTCTTCATTCCATCATTCCATTCATTTCTCATCATCACCTTATCCTTTAGGAGCCTACACGACATAAACGTGGAACGTAAAACTCAAAGATTTCATTTCAAATTGATTGTAGGCCTACAAACACAATGAAGAGCATTTATCATCATATAGAAATACGCCTGTCATTACAAAATATACTCCAGTTATAAATATGGTTTTAATGATACTATATCACACCCTTCATGTGCTTCTCCTGACGCGGAAGAATTCTGATAACTTCTAGACGAGATTTAAAAAAAATATATCTGGACATAAATTTACAAAATAGGACGAGATTTCTACAAAATATAAGGGACGAGATGAGAAATGTTTATTCTTCATCTTGTGGATAACACTACTGTCCCTTTATATAGAAAAAGTAATATAAGAGGTATTGAGGTTAAATTGTGTGGAGTAACGCACATTCGTACGTAGTAACATTACCATCTTATAGGACTTACTGTGGCATGATCCTATTAAACGAAATGTGAAAACAATATACACAAAATGGACTCCTTTGAATTATATAGAGTCTACATACAATCTAGAAATTTAATTTTGGTTAGTCAAATGAAATGAAATGAAATCTTTGAGTTTTACGTCCCACGGTTATGCCGGTTAGGCTAAAGGAGACGGTGATTATGAGAAATGAATGAAATGGTGGAATGAAGAAAGTGGGAGGAAACGGGAGAACCCAGAGAAAACCCACGCACACGGTGTTTGTCCACCACAAAGTTCACTTGGCGGGAGCAGGGTTTGAACCCGGGACCCCATGCACCAGAGGTGAACGCTCTACCACTGAGCCACCGCGGCCCCTAATTTTGGTTAGTGAACTGTAAGTTGATTTTGGAAGCAGTTCAACGTTAAATACAGGGTGGCCCAAAAGTAGGTATACATCCCTGCACTGATTAAGTATAACATTCTAGCTTATAGGTTTATGTGTTTCGGCTGTTCCGAGCTTAAGATATAACTAAAAAGACATTAAGAACAAATAATAAAGAAACTAAGTCTACCTGATGGATAACAATAAGAAATTATACAAAAAGCAATGCGTTGACTGTATACCAACATTTTTGCCACCCTCTATAGACAATACTTAAGTAGTAACTTGTACAACGAAAGAAAAAAATATCATAACTAGAATTTAATCTCATCTAATCACAAGTAGAACTTTCGTCACTTTTAAGGAAATTGTGTCACTGTTAGAAGTAGTCATTATTAGAAGACAAATAACAATAACTAGGATTACAATCTTCTACTTAACGATATTAATAAACAAACAATCTGTTTCAGCGGATTATAAAACAAGCAATTAGTCATTATGGACAACAAAATGACACACTTCTTTATATATATATATAATGTTTTTGTTGATTTTCTCTAAAAACTACGCTGAGAATTGACTCTTAATCACTTAAAACAGAAATTAAAAATTCAGAGTTAATCTTAATTTTACACTATGTCTTTAAGTATACTAATATACTGTGTACTGTCACTTTACTCTCTTTGTACTTCCATGGAGGAAGTGAGCTTGCTTTATAACTCTCGGTGCCATCACTAAATATGAAGGTAGGCCCCTACTCGTTACGGGAGGCCGATGACAAGATGGGCGGAACAATGAATAGATAAGATACTGTGAAATACTTTCAGGGTATATCTTCTAGGGTCCCTTGTAAGCATTCCAAACAAATACATATATAATGTAGTGGTATATGAATAAATGGACCAACCATAAATAGTCAAGCTTCTCCCCTTCGATGATGACCGTATGACTCTGGTAGACAACCGAATCACTCTGTCACTTTAGTAATATCATAAATATAAGCTTGATAAATATGTATATCAGTTTCAGTTATCATTTTGATAGGGGGTGTGAATATCGTACAGCATTTTATGGAGTTTGGTATATCAAAATTCCTTTATGTATTTCTTATGTCTGTCCATCAGGGAGGCACAAAATGTCAAGAACTACTTCATAAATCGCCATGAATTGTGACCAGAATGTAGAAGATGAAACGTTAAAAATTGAGCTCGTTGATGGTGGTGACCCATACAGTTGATTCCAAGACATGAATAGTCAAAAATCGATTCCTATGTGTTATTCATAAAAATATCATTTTGTAGTATACAACTCAACTGTATCGAAATGTCAGGTTCCTGTCTTTACATTGAGTTATTGTCAACATAACCAAATACCTTCATGTTGTGTACTTGCTAGGATTACAAAAAAAAAAAAAAAAAAAAAGTTTTTCACCCAAGGATTTTTTAAAGATTGATTGACATATGTTCTATGTTAAGAAATTTTTCCACAGTTATACAGCAATAATATTGTAAAATTTATGAATTTTAAATTTTTATATAAAACTGTAACATAATATGTAAGAAAAGTCCAGACAGAAACTATACATTTTGGAATAGTTTCTTTCTTTCTTTCGTACACCATGACAACAAACAACAAAATGGTAGCAGCAGCTCCCTCAGTATTTTTTTCTGGTCTTTTCTGATTCCACTCTGCTTTTTTTCCTTTTACTTATTCGGACTCCCCCTTGTTCCTAAATCTATCTTCTCCCTACGTTATCTTTCCTTCTTCGTCCGCATCTTCCTTGTTTCTTTCTCTCATACGCGCATTCAATACGAGGGAGCGAAGATTGAGCCATGGGGAACGTCGGAAGAAAACGAATGCACGCCGTATATATACGCACACATGCATACATATATACATCACAGAATAGAACAGGAAAAGGAATTTTTGCTATTCTCTTTTTCTTCTTATGATCAAATCTCGCTACATTTTGTTTTCCCCTACCTATGGGAGGGCAGAATCCAAGACCTACTCACTCAAAATATGTATATATTTGACTCTTCCTTGGTGCATTTCGCTTCCGTACATATTATTTTGCTTTTGTTTTCTGTTATTTTCCTTTGTGTTTTTTATTTTTATTTTGTTCAAAAAGCAGCAGAGTTCCTTTCTTGTTTCTTCCAGACTTTTGTGGAGAAGATCCTCTTTTTTTTTTTTTTTTTTTTGACTCCTTTTGCTTCACTTTTCTTTCTTTCTTATGCAAGGCTGATTTCATTTCTAACGTCTTCTTTGTAATAACATACTTTTGCATCCTTTTCCTTTGATTCCTTTCATTTGCTGTACGTTCTTTTGCTTTCGGAAAACAAAGAAAAATTTCTTTGTTTTTCATAACCTTTCTGTCTTATTCTATATGATTTTTTCCATCTTTGATTCGTTTTTTTCAAATAGGGTATACTATATATAAGAGCGCGCATAAATATATAGTACTTATATTTCCTTTATGGCTTGTTTATCTTACAATTCATGTTTCCTACAAACAAAATATTTACCTTTTTGTCTTCGTTTATACGACCCATTCGGAAGTATTCACGAAAACTGAGAAAAAGAGAACAAAAATAACATTGTTTAAGATTTAAGAGTAAAATTACAAGAAAATTTGATAGTAAAATTGCAAAGGGAGATTGACAAATAAGATGCCATATATTAACTGTTAAATTATAACGTAAAATTGCCTGGCTAATTGCTTGTATTGGAGAGCATCGAGACTATATGAGATGTGCACGTATTGTTTAACATGGAAACCGAGCAACATACCCTAGCACCAGGAATAGAACCCAGGTCTCCCGCCGCGTATTCCAATCATAGCCACATAGGAGTTCTACAATGAAAAGTAAGACAGGAAGCACAGTTAATGTTAAAATAACAAATTTATTATTAACAAATCCTGCCATAAGTTTCCTTAGAAGACCATGTAGGCTCTATCTGCAAACCAGATAGACCATTTAACGTTGAAGTTTTAGTTTTAGGAGATCACTAGTAGATAACCTGAAAGAATTAAGTGCTGCATTATACACATTTCATGCTCTATTTAATTTAAAATTAACCGTGCTGCTTCTGTTAAAATATTCCATAAATTTAAAATCATGTCATGTAAACTTAATTGGAAATTCATTTGTCATAAATTCAGTGAAAGTCTGTAGTTAGTGTGTAAGCGTATATGCGTGGTGTAAACCATTCTTTTTTATTATTATTATTATTATTTTTTAGCATAGATAAGTATTATGGTAGTAATTCCTATGAAAATGAGGGAAGCGAAACTTCAAAGAAAGACAGGAACATTTATAAACAGGCAGTGATACCTGAATCGTCGGGTATGGATTCTTATTATTCCTCGATATATCATACATAGTTTCGCTAGCTTAATGTTTTCTTACGTTTTCCTGTAATGAGAAAACTAGTAAAACCAACTGAGTTATTCGTATAATTTCTCTAACAAAAAAAAAAAAAAAAAAAAAACTAATTTTTTTTTTAAGAAAACAAGTTAGCTATAAACTAAAATATCGGAATAGACCCGTTAGACTTTATAAAACAGACAATTTTAGCCTTAAAGTTTTATTTTTGAACCGGGACGTAAAATTTTATACGAATTTGTTAGTAAAGCTTGTAATAATTTGAACAGTTGAATACTTTATGCTATAATTATTCAGTAATCTATATTCCAATATCCTAATGAAAAAATGAACAATTATTCCAATTATTGATTTTCCGAACACAATTTTTATTATTGTGATACGAACTATTAATTATCGAATGATTCGCTCATTATTCGAGTAATTTTCGCAAATTATTATTAGTATTTAATATTTTATTACTCTATTAACAGTTATTTATTATTCTACTATTATTCTACAAGTTAGAAATCTCTCCATTTTAGTAATTCAATAAGTTTTTTTTTTCATTTTAATAGTTTCTCAACACTTTTTGCAATTCTAAGAGTAATTTATTATTCTAATAGTTTTTTTTAGCAACCTCTTACTCTTCTGATAATAATTTAAACACACATTTTAGAAATACTAAATTTTTGTCATAATTATTTGTCATATTCTACCCCCGTAAGAATTCGAATATTTATGTGGTTTTTGGCATAGCTCATATTTATTTGACATCGTAATAAGTATTTCAACAACCACTTATTATTAATATAATCATTGGACAATTATTTTAACAATAACTAAAATAATTACTTAATATTTTAACAGTTTTTTGAACAATTCTTCATTCTGTTATCAAAATTTCAATCGGTACACAACTAGTCGCTGTTCTAATACATTTCTCGAAACATTTTTTCATTACCTTATTTATAATTCAATAACGTTTTAGATATTTTAGTAATTTTCGAACAATCTTTACTCTCTAATAAAAATAATTAGGACAATTATTTATTATTCTATAACTTCTTCGGCAATTTGTTACCTTGATGATAATTCAAACAATTTCGTATTGTATAATTTCTACAAACTTTTTCGTTACTCTAGTAGCAACTTCAATAATAATCATTCAGTTATCTCATATGATTCATATTTATTTGTTATTTTTAATAACTTAAACAATAATTTATTATTCATATGATTATTTGGATAAATATTCATAAATTGATTCGAATCATGTCCAACATTCTAATTGCCTTCGAATTATTTTCCCTTTCCCCTACTAATAATTTGGGCAATTATTAACTCTTATAATAGTTTTTTTTAAAAAACAATTCTTTGTACTCTGCAAATAACTCGAACTAGTTTTCAATTTGTTAATTATATGTTATATTATAACTAGCTTTCTGCTAGCTGAGAAATTCGCCCCGAGATCCCCACAGTATAATTATTACATTTTTCCATGACTCATATTAATTTATCAGTCAGATGATTATATTTGATAATCATTTATTGTTGCAATAATTTTCTTTGAACAATTAATTATTATTCCTAAAATCAGTTCCGTAAGTAATCTAATAACACTTCGAATGATTATTAATTATTCTAATATTTATAACTATATCACATCTTCTAATATTTTATTTAAATGTACTTTGTCTTAATAATAATTCAACCACTTTTCATTATTATTCGATTTTTTCGGTATACTAATAATAGTTCCAATTATTATATTTTACTCTAATAGTTTATCGTTGTTCTAATGTTTTCGTGTGATATAATTGAAATAGTTATCCTTTATAGTATTTTTTCAACAATCTTTTTTTTTTAACCATCATAACAATTCAAATAATTGTTTGGTCTCCGTGTAACTTATTTATTAGTTATTCAAATAATATTTGAAAGAAATACTTCATTCTTCTTATAATCAGGTTACTAAGTATTGTATATAATAGTAACTAGCATATACTCTCTAGTAATCTGCAGGTAAATTTCCGAAATTAAGTGGCCTATGTACTGTTCTATGATTCGATCTCAACCTATTCCATCTAATAAACTCAATCTCACTGTAACTGGTGCTTACCATCTGTTGGCCAGAACCACTTAATTATACATCATCCTAATTGTTTCTAAATTTCTTCCATTTTTTTAAATAATAATATTATTATTATTAATAATAATAATAATAATAATAATAGTTCACTTATCGAAAAAAATTCGTTAACCAAATGATAATTCAATATTTTTCCCTTTTGCAACAGTTTTTGAACAGTTTTTCTTCATACTAAAAATAATACTTCAATCAGCAGCAAACAATTATTCAATTCAATATTTTCGAGCAAACAATCTTCGTTCATGACTGCAATTATGATTTAAGCTCTTTTTCCTTGTTCTAATTATTTCAATGAATTTTGTTTATTCTACTTGTAATTCAAATAACTGTTTGTGATACAAAAAATAATAATAATCAGTGTTTGAATATACTTCAGACATTTATTAGAAAACAAATGGTTATTATCTATGATTTACAAGAATATAATGATGTGTCCTATTAATGAACAAAAAATGTCTAGAATGTATCCTAACAGTGTTTTTTGGAAGTGCCATAAGAGTGTTCAAAGTGTACCTGAACTTCTGATATGTTCAATGAATATTATGGAAAGAAACGACTTGTAAATGTAGAAAGTGTCCTAGCACTGCTTAAGAGTCGTTTCTGTACCCGTACACTGATTGAACACATCTGATGTTGAGGCACATTTTGAACACTCTTAGGGCAATTCCCATTAACTACTGTTAGGTGATATTCTAGAAATTTTATGTTCACTGATAAACCTTCACGACAATTTTAGACTGTAAACAAATTGATTTTTCCAATATTTTTTTCGTTATTCCATTAACGTGATGAATAATTAGTTAGTTTTTCATAATTTATATGTGTTTCTTATTCTAAAAATTTTTTGAAGATCGATTCATTATTCTTACAATCATTACGATGAGAATTCTAATAATTCTAACGTTTTCTGAACAATATTTTCACGTGCTAATAATTATTGAATCAACGAGAATTATTCAGTGTTCTAATGGATTTTTCAAAGACTTTTTCCGTTATTGTAATAATAATAATTCAATAACTTTTCATTATTCCAATAGTTATTAAACTTGTTTTTTTCTTTATCCGTTAACAATTTACGTATTTTAATGCTATTTTAAACCAATCTTCCTCTATGCCTGTAACAATTCGAATCATTTTTGCGTTACTTATACTTATTTGTTATTGTAATTACTATTTATATAATAATTTTGACAAGTATTTTCATAATATTTTGGATAATTCTAATAGATTTCGAATATATTTACTTCTTAATATTTTGTCAAACAATTGTTCATTACATTAATAGTAATTCGAGCAAATACTCATTTATTTCACAGCTATTTAAACTAATTTTTCAAGTAGTTATTATCTTGAA
This sequence comes from Thermobia domestica, assembly GCF_964235325.1. Classification (NCBI taxonomy): domain Eukaryota; kingdom Metazoa; phylum Arthropoda; class Insecta; order Zygentoma; family Lepismatidae; genus Thermobia; species Thermobia domestica. The sequence continues at coordinate 84,937,272 of NC_137471.1, read as the reverse complement.
GAATATTCATGATTTAGTAATTGTATTAAATAACGCTATTAAATACAAGTATGTTCTATTAAGTAAAGCTATAAGTATGAGTAAAATTCTGTTAAGTAAGGCTGTAAAGTAAGAGCATATTCTATTAACTAAAGTTGTTAAGTACGAGTATATTGTATTAAGTAAGGTTATTAAGTACAAGTGTATTCTATTAAGTAAGGATATTAAGCACGATTATATTCTATTAAGTAAGGCTATAAAGTAAGAGCATATTATATTAACTAAAATTGTTAAGTACGAGTATATTCTATTAAGTAAGGCTATTAAGTACAAGTATATTCTATTAAGTAAGGCTATAAAGTAAAAGCATATTCTATTAACTAAAGTTGTTAAGTACGAGTATATTCTATTAAGTAAGGCTATTAAGTACAAGTATATTCTATTAAGTAAGGCTATAAAGTAAAAGCATATTCTATTAACTAAAGTTGTTAAGTACGAGTATATTCTATTAAGTAAGGCTATTAAGTACAAGTATATTCTATTAAGTAAGGCTATAAAGTAAAAGCATATTCTATTAACTAAAGTTGTTAAGTACGAGTATATTCTATTAAGTAAGGCTATTAAGTACAAGTATATTCTATTAAGTAAGGCTATAAAGTAAAAGCATATTCTATTAACTAAAGTTGTTAAGTACGAGTATATTCTATTAAGTAAGGCTATTAAGTACAAGTATATTCTATTAAGTAAGGCTATAAAGTAAAAGCATATTCTATTAACTAAAGTTGTTAAGTACGAGTATATTCTATTAAGTAAGGCTATTAAGTACAAGTATATTCTATTAAGTAAGGCTATAAAGTAAAAGCATATTCTATTAACTAAAGTTGTTAAGTACGAGTATATTCTATTAAGTAAGGCTATTAAGTACAAGTATATTCTATTAAGTAAGGCTATAAAGTAAAAGCATATTCTATTAACTAAAGTTGTTAAGTACGAGTATATTCTATTAAGTAAGGCTATTAAGTACAAGTATATTCTATTAAGTAAGGCTATAAAGTAAAAGCATATTCTATTAACTAAAGTTGTTAAGTACGAGTATATTCTATTAAGTAAGGCTATTAAGTACAAGTATATTCTATTAAGTAAGGCTATAAAGTAAAAGCATATTCTATTAACTAAAGTTGTTAAGTACGAGTATATTCTATTAAGTAAGGCTATTAAGTACAAGTATATTCTATTAAGTAAGGCTATAAAGTAAAAGCATATTCTATTAACTAAAGTTGTTAAGTACGAGTATATTCTATTAAGTAAGGCTATTAAGTACAAGTATATTCTATTAAGTAAGGCTATAAAGTAAAAGCATATTCTATTAACTAAAGTTGTTAAGTACGAGTATATTCTATTAAGTAAGGCTATTAAGTACAAGTATATTCTATTAAGTAAGGCTATAAAGTAAAAGCATATTCTATTAACTAAAGTTGTTAAGTACGAGTATATTCTATTAAGTAAGGCTATTAAGTACGAGTATATTCTATTAAGTAAATCTATAAAGTAAAAGCATATTCTATTAACTAAAGTTGTTAAGTACGAGTATATTGTATTAAGTAAGGTTATTAAGTACGAGTATATTCTATTAAGTACGGCTATAAAGTAAAAGCATATTCTATTAACTAAAGTTGTTAAGTACGAGTATATTGTATTAAGTAAGGTTATTAAGTACGAGTATATTCTATTAAGTAAGGCTATTAAGCACAAGTATATTCTATTAAGTAAGGCTATTAAGTACAAGTATATTCTATTAAGTAAGGCTTATATTAATAGCTACTGGACCAGTTACTAGCAATACGTTAATTTCATTGATTGGAACCCAAAGTTTGATCACTGAGTGTGACTGCACCTTAGCGCTCCACCTACAGAAATGAGTTGTTAACAATAACAATATTAGATTTTACATAATATTAGATATGAGATAATTAAATAATAATTTTGAGACACGGAAAAGGAAAAAGAAGAAATAGGTTGAAAGCAAAGAGCTCAATTTTGCGGGTTTACTCCCTCTCTTGCAACTTCTCGCTTTCTACTGATTAAAAAACAGAATCTTCAGGAGGGGAGGTGTTAGAACAGAGAAGTTAAGAAGGCGTTATGCGCATGCTGAATTTGCACTTTTTTCTTCCCTAACTCTTTTTTTTTCTTCTCTTTTCTTTAACAATCTGCTGTGGTAGCGATGGTGTTCTCTCGTAAATTAAATTAATTAGCAACCAACAGGTGGCAGCATTAATCTACAAAGGAAGAGTTAACGAAAAGGGGTTTTTCACCATCTCAAGATGACTTGGATGAAGAAGAAGGCAATAAATAGAAGAAAGTAGAATATTGTCTCTCTCTTTTCTTTTTACCTACTTTCTTATTCACCACACTTTCTTATTTTATTACTGAATCGTTGCATACTACTTTGGTATGAAGTAGGACTAGTTCTTAACAGAGGATATGATGTGACCGTGATTCTAATAATGGTTCATCACTTGAATAATTATCAATATAATAATAATAATAATAATAATAATAATAATAATAATAATAATAATAATAATAATAATAATAATAATAATAATAATAATGTAGCTAATGGATTCTATCCCCAGTAGAAATGGCAATATATGATTACTACGATTATTCAAAAATGTATCTGTGAACTTTGTGGTGGAGAAACACCGTGTACGTGGGTTTTCTCAGAGTTCTCCCGTTTCCCCCCACTTTCTGAATTCCACCATCTCATTCATTTCTCATCATCACTGTCTCTTTTAGCTTAGGTGGCATAACCGCGGGATATAAAACTGAAATATTTCATTTCATTTTTTTTTTTTCGAAAAATGTATCTATACTATTATGTAAAAGAGTGGAAGTGACTACTCACAAGATCCAGGTCATAATACTATAACTAGAAATGTGAAATTTGAACAGAAACCGCTTTTTGTCATGGAAACAAGGGATAAGAAATGATGTTTTAAAAATATGGGAGGGAGGTAAAGGACATTTTACCAAATATATAGCACCCCCCCCCCTTATGCACAAAGTTCTGGAGATAAAATTCGGCGTGGAAATGAAATCGTTTAGTTTTGCATAATCGTCTAGTCGTCCCATGGTTATGCCGGCCAAGCTAAAGGAGACGGTGATGATAAGAAATGAATGAAATGGTGGAATGAAGAAAGTGGAAGGAAACGGGAGAATATCAAGGAAACCCATACAAACAGTGTTTGTCCACTACAAAGTTCACTTGGCGCGAGGTGGGATCGAACCAGGGACCCCATACATCAGAGGTGAACGCTCTAATTCTGAGCCATCGCGGGCTCAAAATTCACCGTGTATACTCCTTATTAAGTGCATATATAATTCAGCGTTTTTGAGAATTCCACATTTAAAGGGGTCAATCGGAATATTTTAAATTCCAATTTTACAATAAAAAAAATGCATAATGCACGTATCGCAAAGCACATTTTATATATATCCCCCTCAATGTCTGTACTAACAGTGTTTAATTATTTTTTTTTTTTTAGTGTAGCCGGCACAATCGTGGGAAGTAAAACCTAATGATTTCATTTAATTTTTCCTCTCCAAGCAAATTCTGAAACGACACTAATGCTATTACGCGCATTGTCTGTCTGCTTTAGCCTACAGGGCATAATAATGGAACGTGTGGAACAAGATTTTAAGAAATTTTGAAGAAGTCGGTAAATTGAATACTACAAAAACAAAATCAATGATGAACATTGATTTGGATAATTTTTTAGAAGCGATCTTTTGGTCCTTGTTTAACATGTCCAAAAATGTCCTGAAGTGTTCTAAACGTAATACTGTCCTAAAAGTATTCCAAATATACTTGAACTTCTTATCTGTAGAATGAATATATGGGCACAGGAATGGACTTCGACACAGTGTTAGGGCTACAAGTTATTTGTGTCCGTATACTCACTGATCACACAAGAGGATCAGGTATATTTTGAACACTCTTAGGATAATTTCTATAGACTACTGTTAGGATGGTTCTAGATAATTTTTTGTTTACTGATTGTATACTTCAGGACATTTTTGTACACAATGTTGCATATCTCCTAAGAATTGAAATACTAAAGAAATAAAGACCAAATTGTGTCATGTCAATAACACAATGTCAAGACGAAATTGTGTCAAAAGAGAACAATGAATCAGTAAATCAAATAAAGGAGTGAAATTAAATAAAAGGTGTTTACAATCTCTTATTGTCATAAAAGACAATATTTTATTGATGAAACAGTTGGCTTACAATGGTAGTATTAGTGGATACTTTTTTGCAACAATTTAATTATTTAACTGTAAACATTCTAATGGTGTTGAGTTCCACACTTAACACAGTGTGTAAACTTAACTGTATAACAGATAATGTGTAAATTCACTCAATGCTAAGCCAATTATAACAGAAATAAGCTAAATATATAAGTATTCAAATTTGCCTGTCATTTTTAGAGACCTCCTAATATCATGTGATATGTGAATAGATAGTTTAAGTTTTCTGTTGTCATAGTTTACCTTATTGCAGATTCTGCTTAATTTTGACCAGACAGTGGTCTCTGTTTCTGTATTTGTAATTTCTTAGAGATTTTTCCATTTTGGTGCAGGATTCAAGATGGTCTTTTAATTTGCAAACCGGCCATTTTATATGAAGTAATTGTCCTTGTTTGTTTCAATTATTTTTCCTTTCTAATTTGTCAGAATCCATCAAATTGTACTTAAAAATTTACAAAATTTTAGAAAAGTTCTAATGAAAAAAATATTGTTATATCATGATGAAAAAATAAGAAGTATTTTGAACTTTAATTTACCCTGAGGTTTGCTTGTTTTTCTTCATAATTTTATCCGAAATGTTAATTACTACTGACAAATACTAAGTTATTTTACCACAGTTGATTCTTAACTATTTGCAAATACTTTGCTTCTGTTTTCAAAGATTTCTTGATTACAAATTATGTGCATGTGATTTTAAAAGTTGTATTATGCACGTACACGAAATTTAAGATATTACAAAAAAAAAAAAATCTTCCTTTAGTTTCACCTACAAAATTGATATAATTTTTATGAATAAAATTAATGATCATTTTTTTTTCATTCATTACAGTAATAAGCGATGACCAAAAGTCGTTTCTAAAAAAAAAAAAAAAAAAAAAAAAAAAGTCTAAACACTTTTTTTTCTTTTTGCAGTGAAGTGAACCATGACAAAACTATGAAACTTAAGGGTTTACTGGGAAATATCAAGTCTTGAATATAAGATGGTGTATTATTCTCTATCCCTAAATCGGGGATCGCCTAAAATGATGACCTACCATTTATTTTATTTTATTATATTGCATTTTAAAATATTTTATTTGTAACTCAAAGACCTTTCTAATTCGTAAAATCACTTGTATTTAGTTCTTTTTGTGAAAACTTAAAAGAAGATTTATTGACTTCGTCAGTATAATGTTATTTCTCGTCCCGCATTTAGCTTCCAATTTTTAAGAAATCAGAAAGAAAGAATAATATGTATCCTACGCCATTGAGGAAAGTGACCCGTTATATTTGCCGGATTTTGCATGACATTAGATCTTGACGGTCTTAATATGCTTATGAAACATCATGATGTTTCGTTCCCTAGATAGACCTTTACATAATCGAAATTGAGTTTTGTACTTAGCCATATGTGAGACGAATTGAGGTTGTTTCGTCTCGGAAAGGTATCACAAAAGTGATGTCTCATCTGGGAAAATACATCAATTTCTACTGGGAAAGATAGGACAAAGTTGCCAAGTGTTCATATAAGGCATAAGAAAGTGAGATGTTGTGTTAGGTATGCAGTGTGTACGCATTTCTAATAAAGATTTCTTTCATTTAAATGGAGGACTTGTTTCCGCAATAGGGAAACTTAACAGTTAATATTACGTATTACGAAAATATTACGCACTTATAATACAGATTTTTTTTTCTTTTAAGTACAGGACTTGTTTCCGTAACAGGGAACCCAACGTATATTACGTATTATGAGAATACGTATTACGAGTCAATATTACGTACTACGAGAATATTAAGTACTGACTTACCAGTCAATATAACACTAAACATTACTAATTACATTCGATGTAATGGGCTTTGCATACAAACAACCATATTTGTTATCCTAAGTTAACCAAATTACGTTAACGGGAGTAATAAATGATGTGCATAGCAAAGATATCAGTAAATATTTTGAAAGCTATGTAGATTACTTAAATATATGCTGCAAGTCTCTTTTAAAACATTTACACTTTAAATTAATTCGTTTATGAATACTAGAGGCAACCTCGATTATCCATGAAATGCAATGTCGTGTGCATAGGAGAACCCATCGTCATGAAATGCCATTGCGCACCTAAATTCGCGCAGCGTGAGCTCCAAAACATTGATCCTTGCAGGATGAAAAGAATCCTGGGATTTTCTACAATAGTCCCTGCTCCTATTCCCCGAACAGATCTCGTTCTTTCTGTCGCCCCGCAATACCCCACCGTCCCTTATATGATCTATACTCTATCCCTCCCTCGCAATATCTCTTTCCCCCCTCTCCCTCTGTTTTAGCTGTGTCTGCTATAACTACCCCTCCCCATCCCCTTCTCTGTATAACACATACATCTCACCATTTTAGTTTCCTTGCCTTCAAATCTCCAATGTATTGATTAGACGGTACTAAGGAACCAAAACAGAATACGCTTAACAGACTAAGAAACCAGCACTGTGTAACTCTACACTCCTTCCGTCTACCGTACTAAACATTATACCTATTAGTAAATAACATGTTTACATACAAATTTATTGCGTACTGTTATGGTTCCATTTTCAGGTTACATATATGAAACTAGTGTATTCTACTTGAATGAATATATTGTGCAAAATAATGTACTAGTGGCTTGTAAACAGCTTTTGTGTAGTAAGCATGCACAGAATATCTTAAAGGTCGAGTACCTTCATTTTATATTGTTGACACGTCTTAACGGGGCAACTAACTTCGTTTCCCCTTTTCGCAGGCAAGTGAAAGTAAAAACTGTGTTTTTCAGTATTCTTGCAAAAGAGGACGAAACAGGACACTTTAGAGTTGTTTGTCGCACTTAGTAAAAGTAACTTTGATGTTCTCGTGTCTACAATATAATAGTTTAAGATGAACACATAAATAATAGTAATAATAATAATAATAATAATAATAATAATAATAATAATAATAATAATAATAATAATAATAATGCTACATATATTTTGTTATTGAAAATGTACTCTATTATTAGTGGGTAATGGAAAAATAAATTCAAAGATGAGTAATATACGTACAAATCGATAGAACTCATTAAACCGAACAAAATTAATAAGTCAATACAAATTTTCATGCGTAGTTTTTGAGAAAATCGTAAAATTGATGCTGTGCGACAATTACGCCACCTATTAAAGTAATACTGATGCTGAAGTATAATTTCATTAAGATTCTCACTATAACACTAACAGCAGGATTACTTAGAACGATGAACGAGATATATATCCCAAACTTATTACTATTAATTCTTAAACACTTTAATTTTTGATTACCAATTGAGAAATCACATCTAGCTGAACACAATGAGAGATACAAAGGTAAATTTTGATGCGTAGTCTTCGAGAAAATCGCGAAAAACGAATATTAATTACTGTTAAGAAGTATGTCATTCACTTTACCAATAATAATTGATAGTATGATGGGGGCCGCAATGTCTAAGTGGTAGAGCGTTCACCTCTGGTGCATGAGGTCTCTGGTTTGCACAGAACCAATTGTTGGAAACTCGCCTTGCGGATTGGAGAATTTATTTTGGTTTGTGAGGAAGAATGAGTGGAAGCCAGGTGAGGAGAATAGTTGAATTTAAGAAAATGGTTATTGTAGGCTGCTTTTGTTGTAAGAGGCACTCTATGTGGAGGCGGAAGGGGACTATTTGCTGGAGAGGTACATTTCTTATGATTTAATGACGGGAAAGGCAGTGTGGAAATGGCTCGTATATGTCAAGATTGTAACATATCGTGTTTGAATTTTATAAAATTATACAAAAATAACGAGCGTCAGTTGTTGAAATTGTGTGAAACACACGACTGTTTACAAGTGGAGCGCTACTAGTATGAAACCAGCCAAAACCCAGCAGTTTCGATTAACTACTTCGCTCACCGACCGTCGCTGACGCGCTTGTTCCTTTCGGACACTATCGCGTGTGCCCACCAGCTTCGCTCTGCCCTGATCGGGTTAGATAACATTCGTGTTTTTTGTGGCCACCTACCACAGGTTATTTTGTGTTTTTTGCACAGTAGTTTTTATGTCATACATCTGGACATCGTCTTTATACGCAAATAGTAATTTTCTATTCCGAATTGTAAAAGTTTACACGCCTCTGTTTTGAAGGTAACTGACTTGTAACTGAACCTAACCTAGCCTAATGTAACGTAATGTAATCTAACCAAATGTAAGCAAAATGTAGCACATTTTGGTACTTTTTTTTTTTTTTTTTTTTTTGGATTTTCGTGTGATCCGGCGATACAGTACAAATGCACTGCGCCAAGGTGAAGTTTGTGGTGGAAAAACACCATGTGCATAGATTTTCTCTCATTTCCTTTCTATTTTCTTCTTTCCCCCATAATTATCCATCATATTATCATCGTCTCAGTTAGTGGCCGTGCATAATTGTGGGATGTTAAACTCAAACTACAAGTAATAATAAGTAGGCCTAGTAGTTTTTACTCTGCTGGAACGGAATGTTTTTTTATTTATTTATTTAAATTCTGTATATGTAACAAATACACTCTTAAGTAGTAGATTATGCCTATTGTTGCATAGGCTAAGGGGCACCATCTAGCAGTAACACATATTAGTAACAATGATCCGGACGTACACTTTCAGAAAGGACGCACGTTATACAGTAGATGTCGGAGATGTCATTAATGTTAGTTGAAACACATATTCGATATTTGAAATCACTGGATTCATTTAATTCCTTTCGATTTCTTTAGAAATAATGCGGGAATAATTTAGTTTCCGGGGGTGGGGTATAATCAGCAACGAAACATATACAATCTATATATCAATCGATTCAGCTTGACAAAACAAATCGATCGATACCAAATTTAACTACTTCCGGTTTACTGAGCCTAATTTAGTTTCCGGGGGTGGGGTATAAACAGCAACGAAAGATATACAATCTATATATCAATCGACTCAGCTTGACAAAACAAATCGATCGATACCAAACTTAACTACTTCCAGTTAACCACTTCCGGTTTACTGAGCCTAATTTAGTTTCCGGGGGTGGGGTATAATCAGCAACGAAACATATACAATCTATATATCAATCGATTCAGCTTGACAAAACAAATCGATCGATACCAAACTTAATTACTTCCGGTTAACTACTTCCGGTTTACTGAGCCTAATTTAGTTTCCGGGGTGGGGTATAATCAGCAACGAAACATATACCATCTATATATCAATCGATTCAGCTTGACGAAACAAATCGATCGATATCAAATTTAACTACTTCCGGTTAACCACTCCCGGTTTACTAAGCCTAATTTAGTTTCCGAGGGTGGGGTACAATGAGCAACCAAACATATACAATCTATATATTTTCGAAACAAGCTATATTTTTTTTCTTCAAATTAATTAATACGAAACAGAAAACAAAAGATTGGCTTTATTTTCGAATCAAAATTTGAAAGTAAGAGGGGCCAGTGTGAAGTTGCTCCCCCAACTGTATTTTGTAACCCTTACGTTTTTTTAAACATTTTTTTCTTCAAAACAATCAATATCATACGAAACACAAATGATTGGCTTCGATTGCGAATCGATATTTGAAAGTACAGGGCCAGTGTAAAGTTATCCTTCCAAATCAACTTTATTTTGTAAATATCTCTTTATTTTTTCGAAACAATTTTTTTTTATTTTTTCTTTAAAACAATCAATAACAAAAGATTTTGGTATCGAATCGAAATTTGAAAGCAAGAGCTAACTTCACGTAGAAGCAACTACATAACCGAAATAAAAACATCGAAATTCTTAATGTTCTCTGTTCATGAAATGCTTTTTCATGTTTTTGTTTTGTTCTTAAGCAAAAAGGCCTGCTAACTAACTCTATGGACTATAGAGGCTGAAGGTTGAATGCTGCATTCACAAAAACTCTCCATTCAATTCTCTCCTTAGGCAACAGGATCCAGTTTCTACTTTATACTCCAATTTTGCGAGATCCGTCTTAATATTGTCCTCCTATCTTCACCTAGGATCTTCCTATTGGTCTTTCTCCAATTGGATTTCCAGTTAAAACTTTCAAACCACTCCTATTTTCTTCCATTCTGGCTAGATGACCTGCCCACTTGACCTACCTAGATTTCATAACCTTAATAATGTTTGATAAACAATATAAGTTATGCAGTTCCACGTTATGAAATTTCCGCCATTTCCCATTCCTGTCGTTCTTGGGAGCGAATATTCACCTAGGGATTTTATTCTCTAATACTCTCAGTCTGTGTTCTTCTCTCAGAGTAAGCTACCAGTTTCAAAACCATACAGTACAACAGGGATGATTATCGTTTTGTAGATGTTAAGCTTCAAAATCTACGACAGAATTCTTGAAGATAAAAGATTCTGATCTGAATAATAACACAAATTCCCTTCTTTCAGTCGAGATCTTATTTCTTCGTAGATATCGTTTCGGTCTGTTAATATTGATCCTACCCTAACAGCACAATTATATAGCAAGCATTGCCTATCATGTTCCCTCAGGTACATGGAAATGTGCCCAGTATGTGCCTTATGTACCTGTGAGAGAGAAACCACATGGATGGCAAGCGATAGTCACAGTCTATGTCCGCCCCTAAGCACATGCCTGGGAAACTTACCTAGTATGTTCCAAGAAGGTTCCTCATGCCCCAAGCATCAATGAACCACATAATTATTCACCCAAAACATGTTAAATCGCCTATATGCGTAATATGTTTACATTAAGGTGAGTCTAAAAAACACTTTAACCAAGTAAAAAAATGTGTCTCAGAGTGGGCGTGAACCAACAACCATTTGATTACTAGGCGCGTTCTCTTCCGACATGGCCACAAAGTCGATGGGGAAAATGTTGCGTGTTGAGGTCTTCTTAATTTGGCTAATCAGAGTGCTGTTGTAACCCTGTATATTCGACGATAACCATTTGGGATCAGATAAAATCCGCTCGCCATGTAATTTTATAACAAAAAGACGCGCTTCTGTTTACTTTATTTCATGGTTCTTCCATTTTCACTTTCAAATGATCGGCGACAGTTGGCATCTAAAAAATACAATTCTTTATCCCTAACTACGCAAATAATTAACTGTTCACATAGGTATGAAAGATTCATCTTAATTTTTATTCATCAGTTATGTCATTTCTTTCTTCTACATTTATCTCCCAAATTTCATGCATTTGTTGCTACTTTTTTCAAAGCGATTGTGTACTAGGACAGAAAGTGGAGCAAAAAGCGCGAGAAACCATTGCATGTTACTGAGCATGAGTAAATGCAAAGAGCTGACTGTCGTTCGTGTGTCGCTGCAGATATCAATTATGTCATAAGTATCTGAAAAAGTATGCACCTAAAGTAAGTACCTCGATCATGAAAGATATATGTCCCAAATGACGATATAAAAACAAATGATTATCACAGTGCTAAACTGAGTCAGGTATATAAATGCTACATTTGTGGTACATAGTCGCAAATATCAGTTAGGTGTAACAAGCACCTAAAACTTTAGCTAGCTGAAGTACATACTTAACACATGAATACCATATCTACCAATTGTCGCGTACCTAAAAAGTAGCTGAGACACCTAAATGTCACATGCCTAGCACATCTTGTAGTGTTATGGTAGATATTTGAAAGTATCCACTTTATTGAAAGATTTTTTTGAATTGTGACATTTCCATAACCCGACCCCGGAAAGTATAATAGGCTCAGTAAAACGGAAGTGGTTAGCCGGAAGTAGCTAAATTTGGTATCGATCGATTTGTTTTGTCAAGCTGAATCGATTGATATATAGATTGTATATGTTTCGTTGCTGATTATACCTTACTCCCGGAAAAAAATTAGACTCAGTAAACCGGAAGTGGTTAACCGGAAGTAGTTAATTTTGGTATCGATCGATTTGTTTTGTCAAGCTGAATCGATTGATATATAGATTGTGAATGTTTCGTTGCTGATTATACCTTACCCCCGGAAACTAAATTAGACTCAGTAAACCGGAAGTAGTTAAGTTTGGTATCGATCGATTTGTTTTGTCAAGCTGAATCGATTGATATATAGATTGTATATGTTTCGTTGCTGATTATACCCCACCCCCGAAAACAAAATTAGGCTCAGTAAACCGGAAGTCGTTAACCCTAAGTAGTTAAGTTTGGTATCGATCGATTTGTTTTGTCAAGCTGAATCGATTGATATATAGATTGTATATGTTTCGTTGCTGATTATACCCCACCCCCGGAAACTAGATTAGGCTCAGTAAACCGGAAGTGGTTAACGGGAAGTAGTTAAGTTTGGTATCGATCGATTTGTTTTGTCAAGCTGAATCGATTGATATATAGATTGTATATGTTTCTTTGCTGATTATATCCCACCCGCGGAAACTAAATTAGGCTCAGTAAACCGGAAGTGGTTAACCGGAAGTAGTTAATTTTGGTATCGATCGATTTGTTTTGCCAAGCTGAATCGATTGATATATAGATTGTATATGTTTCGTTGCTGATTATACCCCACCCCCGGAAACTAAATTAGGCTCAGTAAACCGGAAGTGGTTAACCGGAAGTAGTTAAATTTGGTATCGATCGATTTGTTTTGTCAAGCTGAATCGATTGTTATATAGGTTGTATATGTTTCGTTGCTGATTATACCCCACCCCCGGAAAATAAATTAGGCTCAGTAAACCGGAAGTGGTTAACCAGAAGTAGTTAAATTTGGTATCGATCGATTTGTTTTGTCAAGCTGAATCGATTGATATATAGATTGTATATATTTCGTTGCTGATTATACCCCACCCCCGGAAACTAAATTATTCCCAATAATGCAGTGGATTAGAAGTAATAACAGTAAAGGATCTACAAGTTTAGTATTGATTCAAATTTTATGTCATATCTAGTTAGACCATATAATTAATGGTTAACATTTATTGAAATATTGTAAAACGCACACATATGTAACAAATCATTGATATCAAACCGTTGTCCAACTTATAGTGTATATATATATATATATCACATCATCAATGAGAGTACCAAATAGCATTTATACTAGTGATGGGAGAAAATGGTTTCCAGAAAAACCGTTTTTCTCCAAAACTGGTTTCTGTTTTTCGCCGAAACCGTTTTCGGTTTTCTCTAAAACCATTTCGGTTCCTCCGTTATAGTTGATTGATTGATTGATTTTAAGTTTAGCGTCCTTTTCAGCTGTGAGGCTATATGAGACGTGGACCTACTGATTAACGTGGAATCCAAACCACATGAGCCCCCGCCGGGAATCGAAACCGGGTCTCTCACCCCAAAGGCGAGTACGTCAACCGCTTAGCCACGAGGGAGCCCTGTTGAATAATGAGTTATTGTTGACTAATAAGTGAACAACGAAACATTATTCTGGCTAGAAATAGAGCCAGTTTTGGAAGAACTTAAACCGGTTTTGATTAAAAAGTGAACCGGCTTTGAAGAAAACCGAAACTGGATTCGTTAAAAAAACGGTACCGGTTTTGGAGAAAACCGATAACCGGTTTCGGCAAAAAAATTTTTTTTGAAGATTTACAAAAAACCGGTTTCGGTTTTACTGAAAACCGGAACAAGAAAAACAGATTTTTGTGCCCACCACTAGTTTATACCTGCATAATAGATAAACTACTACATCCTTTGTCTCCAACCTCGCGTTGTCTTCTTATACATTAGTAGAAGTATAATTTCTTTGAGCAGGAAGAACAATGTTTATGCAAAATCTTTGAAAGTAAAGAAGTGTATGAAACAGTGGCGTATTTAGGGGGGTTGCTCTCGGGCTCAACCCCTCTCTGAAATAATTTCATTATTATTTTTTTTCGTGTTATACGTACAACAGAAATGCTTTTTACTGGTTCTCAAGCCCCCTCGGAAACAATATCCTAAATACGCCAATGAAAGATATATAACGACGAGCAATGCGCTTATCGAGTATCGAGCCAATTGATTTCCCCGTTGCTCGCACGGGAAGAATATCGGTAATCTAATATAAATAAAATAAAGAGTTTGTTTGTGTGTATGTCTCTCCGTCTGTGTGTCTGTGTGCGGTCTGGGGACCAGACGATTGGATCGAGAGTTAGCAAATTTTGGCCACAGTATACTATCTTGGTCCAGACCCAGACCAAGACGAAGCGTTTTTTGTTCAAAATTCGAACAAGGGGTGTCTCAGAGAAGAGTTTAGTGGGACATGTAAAAGTAGTAGAAAATAATCGATATTAGTATCAAATTCAGTTTTCGCTGCCGCTGAAATTAATAGTGAAACCCCGATCGCATTAACTTCCAAATTTACCCTATTTGGCTACGGGCAGGGAGTCACAGAGGGAATACCAAGACATGTAAATATAATCCAAAATGACCGATATGAGTGTCAAATCCATAGTTTTCGCCATCGCTGAGATCAATGGTGACACTTCCATTAGCGATGACTTTCAAATTCAGCTACCATTGTATGTGGGCCGGAGGTCAGCAGCGGGGGATTATCGAGACATGTAAGAATAATTCAAAATTACCGATATTAGCGAGAAATCTACAGTTTTCGCGGTCGCTGAGATGAATGGTGATAATCCTACATTCCTTGACTTCCAAATACAACCCCCATCGGCTGGTGGCCAGAGGCGTTTTTTTAAAATTCGAACCAGAGGGGTGTTTACCGGGATATGTAAAAGTAGTAGAAAATGACCGGTTTTTTTTCAGTTCGTTTACATAGATATTTTATTTGATCCATGGGAAGAATCGGTATTACAGCTAGTGCAAAAATAATTCAAAACGAAATTAATTTTCTTTCTTTCTTTCTTTTTCTTTTTTCTTTTTTTTTTTTAGTTTCACATCCCATGATTATGGCTAAAGTAGACGGATGATTAGTGATTCTCCAACTGGTAATCGAACCCAGGATCGATACTGACACCGGAACTAATCGATCTATTCTCTTCCAATTGCAATAATAGGGATATGGGTGAAGATGTAACGTAATTTTGGAAAGGTCCAACTATATTTAAGAAAATAATCTTGCTATTACTTTATTACAATACTTCTATTAGCTTACTTTTCTGTTTAATTTTTAGAGTTAAATCTTGCGGCTTAAATTTCTTGCACATCCATACTAACTTGGAATTTTGAACAGAGACCTAAACCCGATGACAACACAATATTTTCACATAATTTTTAGAGTAGCTTACCATTTTACTGAAACCTAGTGGCAGAGACAACTTGCAAACATCTTGCTGTAAGCTTGAATTGCAAGTCGGCCAAGCTTGCACCCAACTTGATTGGAAAACGTGCAAGCATGCCGCAAGCTTGATTCCAGTAATGAAGTTACATGGGGGCAAACTTGCATTCAGTGTTCCATTCAAGGTTGACGCAAGCGTTTTACAATTCAAGTCAATAGCCAATGAACGATTAGCAATGCTATTACGCTCTGCGAAGGGTCTAAAGCATCGCTTGCAAGTACAACAAAAGGCAGATGGTATGAAACAAGCGTTGAAAGTGTAAGCATAGAAAGTCAAAAGCCAAGCACGTGTCAACTGGCCGAAAACTTTCTTGCTACTAGGGTTTGTTCGAAATACATTGAATTGCGTATATACTAAAGCAAAATCAGTTAATTAAGCAATGTTTCAATAGATCAGTAACGCTGTCGAGACGAGACGTCTCATGTCGATTTTCACGAAAGAAAAAGAGATATAAGTCGATACAAGGAGTATGTTTTCAAATTCGAGACGAGACGAAGAATTTCTCGAGTTTCGTGTGCAACATTAATTCACCCAAATCTTGGATTCTAAATCTTAGATTCATAGTATGAAAACCATAAATTGATAAAAGTGATTGTATGAACATAATGAAGAAAATTTGTCAACATTTAAAGATATGCAAGTCATTAAAGATAACACAATAAATATGGTTTAGTTATTGTTACACCACATACCCTTCATGGACCTCTCGCGACGCTGAGGAATTTTGATAACTTTTAGATGAAATTATAAAAGCAAAATTCTGAACATAAATTTTTAAAACGAGACGAGACGAGAAAAC